>NC_142933.1:72894998-72967498 GCF_046866305.1 Octopus bimaculoides
ATATATATATATATATATATATATATATATATATATATATATATATATATATATATATATATATTTGTATATATATGTATGTATATGTATATATATATAAATATATATACATATATATATATATATATATATATATATATATATATATATATATATATATATATATATATATATATATATATATATATATATATATATATATATATATATATTGGTATATATGTATGTATGTATGTATGTATGTATGTAAGTATGTTCTATATGAATGTGTACACATAGACAATAGGTAAGAGCTAGATAAGCTCATTATAGAGAACACGTAGTGATCAAATGAAGTTGAACTCTGAATTCTTCTTCCTGGACTAGGTCCACGGCGTCAAAAGTGAATATAAGAAACATCCAAGGCGAGCTGATAAGGAGGTAGGGATGCAGATAAAAGCAAAAGGGCTTGGGTGTGTGTGTGTCTGTGTGAGAGAGAGAGAGAGACAGAGAGAGAGAGAGAGACAGAGAGACAGACAGACAGACAGACAGACAGTCGGGCAGGCAGACAGACAGACAGGCAGACAGGTAGGCAGGTAGGCAGACAGACAGACAGACAGGTAGGCAGACAGACAGACAGATACATATTGACACATATTGACACATACATTCACATTTATTCAGAAAGATAAACTCATGTATACATATACATATATATATATATATATATCTTCGATTTGTCTGTCTGTTTATCTATCTGTCTGTCTGTTTGTATGTCTGTCTGTCTGTCTGTCTGTCTGTCTGTCTGTCTGTCTCTCTCTCTCTCTCTCTCTCTCTATCATCTACCTACCTACCTACCTACCTACCTACATACATACATACCCATCTATCTATCTATCTATCTATCTATCTATCTATCTATCTATCTATCTATCTATCTATCTATCTATCTATCTATCTATCTTGACGGACGTGCTGTCACATCGGCTGCAGAGGTAAATATTTATTTGACCTTTTATTGTCCACATTTTGTTGGAATTTTTGTATATAAGGTGTGTGAAGCACCCAACTTTCTTTTTATTGTGTTTTCAAGGTAGGAATTGGCCCTTAGGGGCAGTTTCAACCTTTTCAAAATTATATATTTTCTTCTCGACATTGAAAAATGTCGAGAAACATAGTCATAGAACGCTGGACAGAAACTTTGATGAACGAACATTTTCCTAGACTTGAGACGCTAGGAGAGCAAAAAAATAAATCATGCACGCGCACACACACCAAAACAACAGACATCGAAAAAAGAATGAAGCAACAGATTCTAAAGTCAAAGCTGTCAACGTCATGGATACTGTTAACAGCCCTGTCACCACCACCAACACCAACAACAAAAACAAAACTGTAACCAAGGTTACAAAACCATGCGTAAAAACCGTCATAAATGTCTCTGACGTAAGCAACATTTGTGCTGACGCCATCACCACCACCACCAGCAGCAACAACAACAATAAAAACCACAACAACAGCAAGGACGTAAAGTTATCGGCCGTCAGCACTGACACCATCACCTGTTCAACAAACTCTGCTGCCACTACCACCACCTTTGAACCAGGCAGTACATACACCAACATAGACAAAAATATTCAAAAGAACATGTCCGCCAGCACAACAAAAACAAATTTCGCAAATGCTCTAAAGGAAAAAAGAACAATAGTGACATTCACACAACAACAAATTAAAGACACAAAATCCCTTCTTACGAAAGAAGGAGATGATGTTAGAATAAACATACCAAAAGATATTATAGAAATGAAAAACAAAAAGTGCATCATTTATAAACTGGTAAACGCAAAAACCAGACGTGTAGAAAATTTTAGCACAGATAAAATTGAGGTTTGTCTTAGAGCAATTTGGCCTCATCAAAATCATGTCACGTATGGAAGAAAATTTGGAACGGTGCAGGTGAGATTTTTAAATGAAAATTTAGCTAAACAATTTTCTACACTCTCTCTCCGCACAGATAACTTGGTGATGATACCGAGTTATCTAGGACAGAGAGTGACCAAAGTAATAATAAAAAATGTGCCATCGGAAGTGGACACCCAATGGCTGATATCGGCCGTATGCCTTGAAATGGAGGAGGCAAATATTTTGGAAATTACGGTCGTAGAGGAAAAGAACTGGGGAGGGAAAAATCTGGAAATCCTTCTCCACATCACGGAGGAGGCTTCACAGAAAATTCCTCCAAACATTAAACTGGCAGAGGACCACAAGCTGTATGTGGTGGTAGAGGGCAGGTGACATCGCTGTTACATATGCAACAGCGAGGCACATCTGAAAAAGGACTGCCCTCTGGCCGCTAAACAAAAACAACAACAACAACGACAACAGAATCAACTACCAAATACCCCCAACAGAAAAACTTTACTACCAACACCACCAGCAACACAAAAAAACAACAACAGAAATATCAGCAGTAACCACAACAGAAAAGACAACAGAAACTACAAAAACAGAAGAGAAAAAAAAGGAAAATTCCAAGACTGCCTCTCCCTCCCCCATATCACATATACCACACACAAATAATAAGCAGCCAACACCAACAAAAACAGCAACACAAACACTCACAGAAACACACACAGACGCACAAAATTTGCCGTTACCTCTTTCTGACTCCTCAGAACTTTCATCATCAGATGAAGAGAGTGGGGAGGGTTGGAAAGAGGAAGCGCAGTAAGAAGAAAACAAAACAAAATGCAAACACAAACAAAGCAGGGAGATTCACATCTCCAGAAAATACTACTAACACCAATAGTAATATACAAAAAACAATGCTAACAGCAATAGACAGTACAAACACAGAGTTGATGAATTACATCAACTCTAAAACAAACATCACAAATAACGACATCAAAACAAACAACCACCCACGCACAACACCGCCAAAACACATTAAAATTTATCATGTATCACCAACAATGCACCACAAAATAAAATCCCTCTACCCCAACTCGGTAGGGGGATGTCAAAAATATTTGTGCAAGAAATTGTACAATAGCCTCCTTGGTGAAAAATCCAAGGAGGAAACAAAACTTTCGAACGGTAAGTAGCATCTGTTCTTTTTGTTTTGTGCTTTAAAGCACACGTATAAATAGAATCATGGTGAAGATTGGTTGTGTGAATGTGCGTGGCTTGGGGTCCCCTTGGAAACAAGGGTACCTCTTAAATGACATCAAGTCACACAATTTGGATATCATAGCCATTAGTAAGACCAGACTCCATGAACCGCGGGCCCTAAAGTCCATGTTTGGCGGACAGTTTAACATTTATTTTTCTCCCTGTCTGCCGAGGATGGGCGGTAGTGGCACGGCGGTTCTTTTTCGTAAGAGTCTGGATCTCCAAGTAAAGACGATATTTACGGACCCGGAGGGTAGACTGGTTGTCCTAGATGTGGACGGCAGCGATGGAGGCGCTTTTCGGTTGCTGGCAGTTTATGTGCCTCCTTTAACAGGTCGGTCGGATTTCTTTCGACGTCTAGAAGTATTCCTGGGAACGTCTCGTCCCTTACTTTTAGTGGGGGATTGGAACACTACCTTGGACACGCATCTAGACTACGTGGGGAGTGACAAAACTAGAAGGGGATGCAAAGGCCTCAGAGACCTGCTCAGACGCTTCCAGTTGTCTGACAGGTACCGACTCGACCACCCAAATGTGCCAACGTGGACTTGGAGCAACCGCATTGGGTCGTCGAGATCGTATCTAGATAGGATAGTGTGTAGGACAAGAGATAGAGATAGTTTAGGATGTCCACAGTTCCACATAGTCAGCTACACGGATCACAAACTTGTGACGTGTACGCTAGACTTAGATAAGGCACATAGGCAGGGTCCCAGTTACTGGAAACTAAACGCGTCTTTCCCGTCGAGACAGGTTTTCAGAGACCGGATTAGCACGTTAGTAAAGAGGGCTTTGACGGGAGCCATCGTCAACAACAAATGGTGGTTTGCCCTCAAGAGAGCAGTAAGGGCGGAAGCAATAAGGTATAGCAGGGCACTAGCTGTAGAGAGGAACAGAGTAGAGGGGGAGCTAGTGATAAAGTTAGAAGAGGCATTGCGAAGTGGCATCGCATCCGACGTTTTAGCGGCGAGGTTGGCCATCGACCAACATTTCAATGCTAAACACGAAGGCTGTGCTGTCAGGGCAAGGATGCGTGCTCTGAGGAATGAAGGTGTTGGAGCCGCACGAGAGGCCCGGGTGGCGGAGGCACAGCGGGGTAACAGAGCCACCATCCGGTCTCTGGTAGACGAACAGGGGCGCGAATTGCTCGAGCCGAGCAAGATGTGCGAGGCGTTTCAGCGGCATTTTGCCCGACTGTTCGGGAGGAGTGGCGAGCGAGAAGGCAGGGTGGACTTTAGTGCCTACCTGCACAGCTTGCCACGACTCTCGGCAAGAGAGGCGGAGAGCTGCGAAGGGGTCATCACGGCGGAGGAGGTGAGGGACGCGATGGCGGGTTGCTCGACGGACAAATCTCCGGGTTTGGATGGTCTGCCCTACGAGCTTTATAACTGTATGCCAGACTTGTTTGGAGACGTCTTGGCGGCCGTGTACTGCAACTGGCAGCAGAACGGGAGCATTCCCGGTTTTGTGAGCCGAGGAGCGGTAACGCTGCTGAAGAAAGATCCAAACAAGGGGGACGCCATAGCTAACTTTAGGCCCATCACTCTGCTCAATGCAGACTTGAAAATTTTGGCCAAGGTGTTAGCCAAGCGGTTGGCGCTTGTCATCGAGAAACTGGTCGGCATGGAGCAGACGTGCACCGTGCCGGGCCGGAGCATCCATGACAACCTCCATCTGATGCACTACATCATAGAGAGGGTAGTTAAGGAACCTGGCATGGGTGGGGCCCTGATCAATTTGGATCAATCCAAAGCTTTCGATAGGGTAGACCATCGATACTTGGAGGCCGTCCTCGAAGCGGCCGGCTTCGGTCCCGTTTTCCGCGGCTGGATGGCTGCCTTGTACACAGGTATCCGTTCGGTTGTTCGCGTTAATGGACGTCTATCGGGACCCTTCAACATTGCACGTTCGGTCCGTCAGGGATGCCCCCTGTCGCCGCTCCTGTACGTATTGACTCTCGAGCCACTACTGCGGAAGCTGGCGACGCTGAGGGGCATCCCGCGAGAACTGGGGTGCGGGACGAGCGTGTCGACATACGCGGACGACGTCACCGTCATAGCGTCTAGCCACGAGCACATCGAGCTTGTCGGCGAGACGCTGAAAGACTACGAAGCGGTGACGGGAGCGAAAATCAACCGGGATAAGTCGGTGGGTTTGCTGCTCGGCACCTGGAGAAGCAAGCCCATACCGTCCGGCAGCGCCTCAGTAGTGGGACGCTGGACGGACGGTCCGGTCAAGTTGCTCGGAGTCTGGTTCGGTCCGGACCTGCAAATGGAGAAGAACTGGGACGAGATAACGAGTAGGGTGGCCACTCTCTGCCGGCAATGGTCCGAGAGGAAGCTGTCCCTAAAAGGTCGGGCGGAGGTGGCGAACGCGTACATCGCGTCCGTCATCGAATACCGCCTGACCGTCGTGCCTTGTCCCGATCGCGCCATCACCGAAATGGAGCGCATCCTCTTCCGCTTTTTGTGGAAAGGAAGCGTTCCGATGGTGAGGCGATCCGTTTGTTGCCAACACCCGCTGAAAGGAGGGCTGGGCATGCCGTGGTTGATGATGCGCAGACATGCGCTGAGACTGCGATATCTCCGGCTCTACGTAGACGACGGTGAGCAGGTGTGGTCGACGTTTGTGCGACGCGCTTTCCCGCAGCTCGTCTCCATGACCGAGCTGCAGTCGTGGACCAAAAAGAGGCCGAGGAATGGCGAATGGCACCGTGAGTGTCGCGTTGCTCTGCAACAACTTTGCCGTCCCGGGTCGACCTTGAGCGGCTGCATCACAACGAAGTCATTCTATAGGGGATTAGTGGAGGCAGGTACGACGACGATCTCGGGGCGAACCTGGGCGTCGACGAGGAATACTTGACCCACCTGTTCAGGACGACTTTCGGGTCGGGACCTATGGACAACTTCCAGAGATCCCTGGCCTGGCAGTGCTACCGAGAAGCGCTACCCGTTCGGGATAAGCTCTATAGACACGGCTCGCGAAATGCGGGGCCGACCTGCCCGAGATGCGGTCAGAGCGACGAAACCGTTCTGCACGCACTCGTGCAGTGTCCAACCATCTCGGAGCTGTGGGCTTATGTCGAACGACTGCTGTCACGTGTGGGACGAGTCGGTTTATCAACCGAGTCTATCGTCAATATCGTCACGCCTCCTTCCTTTAAACGGGAAGGAAGAGCTGTATTTATCGTGCTTGTGGCTATGGCGAAATAATGCATCTGGTGGATGCGTCTGAAAGGATTAGAGACAAACACTTTCCTCTCTGGTCAATCACTCATCAACTTTTTCAAGTATCACTTGAAAAGGAAGGTGAGAGTCGAGAGGCAAGTGTTGTCTAGCAAATGTTTCGAAAAAAGATGGATACATGTAGCAAGAATGGCACGTATAAATGACGAAGCCACCTTGACCATGATTCTATAAAACGTTTTAAAATTTTGTAAACAGAGAGTTACTTACGTTTCTTGCATAAATAAAAGAAATTTTATTTAACAAATTGTGACACTAAGGACCGAGGTTACCGTGGTCTTTTCGTAGGTTTTTCTTTTCACGGATAACCTCCCCATTTATTGGGAATTTTCTGTATTATTTCGTATTTTTTGTAAATACCCCAAACGTTTTGCGATGTTTTTTTTTTCATCGTTGTCCCCACTTTTGTTTGCTTTTTTTTTCTGCTTTGTTTTCGCCCCTCTCGAAAAGAAAAACTCTACATTTGTATTTTTGACCCTTCTATGTTGAGCCCTGTGTGGCTAATAAAGAAACATATCTATCTATCTATCTATCTATCTATCTATCTATCTATCTATCTATCTATCTATCTATCTATCTATCTATCTCCCCTCTCTCTGTATACGACCTGAGATGTTTGCCTTGCCTTAATGTTTGTTGTCCTCTTTAACAATTATATATCCACTGCATCGCAAATCTGAAATGGCTCCATAACTACTCTCTCGGGTATAACATTGCAGTCCTAGTAATCTGTTACAGCATTTACCAAGCGTACCTAATTGTTTAGATCACCTGTGAATTAAACCCCCGTTCATTGTATATATATATATATGTGTGTGTGTGTGTGTGTGTGTGTGTGTGTGTGTAGGTGTTTTTCTTTCTGTGTATATGTAGATCAATCAATCTATCTATCTATCTATCTATCTATCTATCTATCTATCTATCTATCTGTCTGTCTCTGTCTGTCTCTCTCTCCATATATATATATATACATACATACGTAAATACGTAAATATATATACATATACATAACTATATATATTTATATATAGGAAAATGAAAAAAAAGCCAGAATGCTGAACTGGGAGCATAATTTAATAAAGATTTTTTCTAACCGGTTTTCATTGCGATGAAGCAAATTATCAAGAAGAAGGAGAATGAAAATGTTTTTTTACAAAGAAGTACAAAAAAGTACAAAATGAAGAAAATAATATATAAAACAATAATATATAAAAAAATAAATATACCCATACATTATATTGTCTTTGAGCTTTTGTAGTTCAATAGTAGTTCATGTATAAATTGGTAGGAAAAATAAGGATGTATGAGAGTTGAGAGTTTTGTTAGGTTTAAAAAAAGGGTTAAAAGTTTGTGTTAAGCAGGAAATGTGGTGTCAAAACAGGAAGTGTGTGTAAGGGGAGACAAGTGTTTTTAGTTAGAGTTATGAACTCTTTTTTTCCAAACAGGAAGTTTGTGTCTGTTCATAGAGAAATAAGGTCACTGAGGGGTGTGTGTGTTAAGAAATGGTTGGAATTTCTCTATGAAAAGATTCTCCTTGTTGATTCTTTCTTGTGTGGAGATTCTGTCTTTACATTGATAGAAAGGGAATATAATGAATTTAGGGTTTTTGTTTCTGGCGCAAGAGTCTATGTGGCCACTGAGTGGAATTTGGCGGTATTGAGGGAGGTTTATTTGTTCCTTATGGACAGCTACTCTTCTACGTAATGGGAGGCTCGTCTGTCCGATATAGAAGTTTTGGCAACCTGCGCAAGTGAGGACATAAATGAGGTTACTCGAGGAACAAGAGAATTTGGTTTTAATTTTAAACTTTGTTCCTCGTTTGAAGGTAAATTCAGAGCCTTCAAGTAGGTAGGGGTAGTTAGGGCGTGCACATTTTTTAACTGATGGGGGTGGAAGTGGTGTATGTAGTTTGGAATTGGTTAATAATGTTTTCAAAGATTTGTGTTGCCTTTTGCATTTAAGGACTTTGTGTGTATTAATGATATTGTTCATTTTCGGGTCTGTGGTGAGTAAGGGGAGGTTTTGTTTAATTGTAGTGAATGCTTCGATGTTATTGGGGTTATGGGTGGAGATGTATGGAAGTATTTTGGGGTTGGGTGTGTTATTATGTTGGTTGGTTTTTAGTGTGTTTTTGTCAAGTTCCTTGGCACGTTTTATTCCAAGATCTATGAGTGTGGAGGGATATTGGCGTTGTAACAGTGTTTTTTTGAGATCTTGTAAGCGTATTTCTCGAGTGGTTGGGTCAGAGACAATGGTGCAAATTCTTTTAGCTAAATTAAAGGGGATATTTATCTTGGTGTGTTTTGGGTGGCATGAGCTAAAAAGGAGGTATTGTTGTGAGTCGGTTGTGATTTGGTTATTAGGTGTTTTTATGATTAAGAGATCAAGAAAAGGGAGATGATGTTTGCTGAATTCCATAGTGAATTGAATGTTGGGATGTATGTTATTAAGAATGGATTTGAATTCTAGAAGTTTTTCATAGGGTTCATTCCATATGATGAAACAATCATCCAAATATCTTTTCCAGTTATCCATTAAAAAGATGTGGAAAAGGTGTCCAAATTTCTGACGTGAGGTTTCATATAGTGTTAATTCAAAAAAACCCATTATGAGGTTCGCAAGGACTGGTGCAGCTTTAGTACCCATCGCGATACCACATTTTTGGCGAAAGTATGTGTCTGCAAACAGGAAGTAATTGTTGGTCAGAATGAACTTAAGTGATTCTATGATGAAAGTTGTGTTGATGCGATTAGGAAATGTTTCTGGGTGTTTGTGCAGCCAGAATTTAATTGCCTCAATCGCATATTCATGAGGGATATTTGTATAAAGGTTGACCACGTCAAAAGAAACCAAGAGTGACTCCTCGTTTGTTGTTTTCGGGAGGTGATTGAGCATGTCAAGATCATCTGTGATGTAACTTTTGATGTGGCTTAGGAAAGGTTTCAAAAGAATGTCCAAGAAATTGCTTAAGCGATGTGTTTCGCAGGAGGTGCCTGCTATAATGGGTCTTAGTTTTAAATCTTCCGGTGCCTTGATGTTGATGTAGATTTCAGAGGAGAGTTTGCAAGCTTCGGTGATGGATTTGTTCTTATGGATTTTAGGGAGGCCATAGAAGAGGCTGGGCTTGCATTTGAAATTAGTGATGTAATCTTTTTCTTTGTCCGTGAGTCCTTGACCTTGCTGGAGTATAAGGGGGATGAGGTTTTTGAGAGTTTTTTGTTGTTTATAGTTGGTGATAGTTTCATAGAAGGAGTTATCGTTTAGTAAGGAGAGTGCTAGGTGTTTGTAAAAATCTGTGTTCATTAGGACTACAGTACTACCTTTGTCAGCTTCTTTGATAGTAAGGCTTTTGTCCTGTTGTAAGTCTCTTAGATTTTTCCATTCTATGCTATTCTATGCTATTCATATATATTTATATGGTATATATGTACGTGTATATTTATGTATACATACATATATATACAAACAAATATATATTAACAGAATTATATGTACAAAATTATATATATATATAGATACACAATACATACATACGTATATATATATATGTGCATATATATATATATATACATGCTTGTAGGTATATATATATATATATGTATATATATATATATATATATATATATATATATATATATATATATATATATATATGTATATATATATATATGTTTGTGTGTATATATATAAACATATATATATATTTATATATATATATGTATATATGTATATATACATACATATATTACACGCACACATAAATATACATACATATATACCTACATATAGATACACATGCATATTTATATACGTGTGTGTGTATGTATATACACACACACGAATAGACATGTGTTTGTGTGTATGTGTGTGCGTGCACGCATGCGCGTCTTAATATAGCTTGAATACAAATAAATACTTATTCATGGATGCTACCGATCTTATCCAGAATTATTTCAGTTTAATTGGGCATAATAACAGAGTTTTACTCGGATGTGTCTGCATGAATTAGCTCAAATTATATACAGTATATACGTGTTAACATCGTCGAAATAGGAAAAGAAATTTGGTTTTCATGAAATGAGAGAGCAAACTAAGTAGGACTGTCGTGGGTCGAATTCACATCTCTTCACAAATTCTATATCAATAGGCCGTCAGCTGTAATTTATATAATCTAGTCTAATAGGCCGTACGTTAGTTAATGTTTTTGTTGTTGTTTAGGCCCAGATATCTGCGACCAAGCAGACCTACGACTCATAGATAGTCGTCCAAACGACGAATCCTACATACAGATCTATCTTCTCAGTTATGTCTCTTCTTACTCGATAAGCAAACCGCACATTCTGGTTTGCATTAATGAATCGTATGTGATGAAATGAGATAGCGTGGGTGTGTTGCACACTTTTCACTGTCTAGTTCTTTTCTGTACGTCTGTATACTCTGGTGGTGTCCACAGTAGGAAGAGAGCTAGGTGGACAACGCGTGGTAGTTGCATTTATGGATGGTAGGATGCCACACTCCGCACCAAATTGATTGGAAATAGAGAGGTTATTGATACTACAGCTATTTCTGTATAAATGTTGGTTTGCACGTTTATTTCTGATGACTGAAACGAATATTGTGTTCAATAATTTTCTGGAATATATCTATGTCCATGTCTATAGAATAGAGTTATCGGAAGACAAAGATGAGCATGGACATTCAGATACTGGTAGACCAAGAAAATATATCGATCAACCTGTGGAAGACACAGGATACGAGCTTGAGGAAAAGAAGACTGCTATGGAAATTCAGAACATCTGGCGTGGAAGAGTTGGTCCGGGTAAATCGCCTGACCATATAGATACGATATGTATGTCTTTAAGTTGTGCTTCTAGGGAAAATTATTGGAGTTACTTCAGATTAAACATATCTAAAACAAAAAATAACAGTTCCAAATGAAACAGTTTTATGAAAATTTACTAAATTATCGACTCGGTATAGCAGAAACAAAAGAGAAAAAAATTATATGAACACATCCTAGAAGTTCAGATTGAAAATGTTTTATTCTTTATAGACAAACTGTAGCTCTCCAATTCCATAGCTAACTCGAATTTATAACTCAGGGGTACCTGAAAAACACATGGTGACATAGATGCGCATGTTCATCACAGCATATATGCGCATACATTGTTACCATGGATGCGTGTGCGAGCGTGTGTAGACACACACATACGTACTACATAGATATTAAGTAACAGTGAAAGAGAAGGAAAGAGAAAAGTAAGAGAGAAAGAGTAGAGAGAACGCTGATATATACTAGGAAATAGATATAAATTATGATCGACTTGAAATAACACATTAAGTACTCGGACCATAACGACTGCTTTGACTTCCGGGTTTGCATAATGGTTCAATTTTGTGATCCGGAGCACAACATGGAAATTCCTATTAAAATGAAAATATACTATATGACTATCTTTCCTGCAACTGTTGTTCATAGGCGTTATACACTTAACGCCCAATAAATTGTATATTATATATATATATATATATATATATATATATATATATATATATATATATATATATATATATATATATATATATATATATATATATATATGTATATATATATATATATGACTATGTATGCTATATATATATATATATATATATATATATATATATATATATATATATATATATATATATATGTATATATATATATATATATATATATATATATATATATATATATATATATATATATATATATATATATATATATATATATATATATAGGTTTGGCTTATTGTGGTTGTTTCTGTTATTATAATTGTTGGTGCAATAAAGTATCTTCAATGCATTGATTTTGAGCTCTATCTTTTAAGAGACACACACATATATATATATATATATATATATATATATATATATATATATATATATATATATATCCCTTCACCACTATCAAACGAGCCCACAAACTACGAGACCTCTTGGTCCACAGCTTCTTCCCTAACCCAACCTCCCAGCCCAGCTCGTTCCCCTGCTCCCGTCCACACTGCCGTACTTGCCCTTACTTCTCCAACACCATTCTCCTTACTGGCACCCATCATCGACCCTATCATATCACTGATTCCTTCACCTGCACTTCTAGCAACGTCATCTACTGCATCTCCTGCTCTCTATCCTCTATACATCGGTCAAACGGGACGCCGCTTAGCTGACCGGCTCGCGGAACACCTCCGAGATATCCGACTCGGCAACGACACCCCGATCTCGCGCTATTTCCGCTCTACCGGTCACTTTTTAAAACACCTGTCTGTGTTCGGATTGTCCTTGCACAGGGGCCATCCGGACTCCCGTCTTCGCCGTGAGCAGAGATTAATCTTCTCTCTTCGCTCCTTTGCGCCACATGGGCTCAACTCTCCTCCCCTCTTCATGTAACCCTCCTCCTCTCTCCTCTCTTTCTGTCACACCTACTTCCTCCCACTCACCTCCCCTCTCTTGCTCTGGCACCTACTTCCTCTCTTCACTCCTACTCACCTTCTCCCTTCATCGTCACCCCCTCCCGCGTTACCCCACCCCTACACATTCCAACCTCACCATCCCTATACATCCCATCCCACCCCATCCCATCCCTTAGATCCCACCCTTGCTTCATCCCTCTCGACCCCCACACCCCAATACCACCACACCACACACCACCACACCACCAACCACACCACACACCACCACACCACACAACACCCCACCCCACCATACCACACCACACCACATTACACCACCCCGCACACATTAGCACTGACTACTTCTTAGCACCCACACCAGCGCACACACTAGCACTGACACACTTCCCAGCACCTTCCCACCACCTTCTCAGCACTTCTCACACACTTCCCATCACCTACACCATCATCCACACACCTACACATGCACACATGCACACGTCAAGGTCACCAACCCCCTTCCACACGCACATACACGTTCTCACATACACACGCATGCGTACCTTCATTTTGGGATCACCACTACTTTATTATCTCCCCTTCTTCCTAGCTCTCCTGTGTGACCCCTCTGTCCGGCATTCGCAATGATAGATCACTAGCCACTACACCTTTTTCTATTTTCTCTTCCTGTTTATTTCTGCATTCCTCTCTGTCGAAGAGCGTAAGCTCGAAACATAAAAGACTATCTCACTCTTCGAGCGTTAAACTAATACATCTGTTTGTTGTTTACACACGCGTCTTCGTCTTTTGGTATTTTGTAAATTCTCACTATATATTTGTAATATAATATCTGACAATTATTCGGAGTTTTATTATGGCAACCGAATAATTGTCACATATTATATTACAAATAAATTCCTCTATTTACATGATATCGAGGTCTCTTTCATTTTCGTGTTATCTTACCATTACTACTAACACACACACACACACACACACACACACACACACACACACACACACACACACACACACACATATGGTGTATAAAAACAATGCGATGTAAATCACAAGAAAACAAATATGTGAATTAATGTAAACTTACCTTGTATTCAATATTTCGGGGTTATGACCCCATTTTCAAGAAATTGACGAATGTTGTCGCATTGTTTTGGCCTTAACCACGATCTTTTATGCAATATATTCTACATAATGCTTCACACTAGTTATTCCATTATATATATATATATATATATATATATATATATATATATATATATATATATATACTAGCAGAGCCACCCGGCGTTGCCCGGGAATGAAATTGTTGCTTATTGATACTTGGAAACTTTTACGATAATTAAAATGGGGCTTAAATGAAAAAAATTCACACAGCGAATATACCACGTTATTGTTTCACTGTTATATACACAGATATACATTGATGCATGTCAGTCGAAAAGTGAAAGTGTAATAGTAATACTTACTTTAACACTCAATGGTTTTACACTTTTGTATATGTCATGTACATACTATTCATGTAAGTGCTTCTTCATATATTATGTTTTCTGTCTTGCCATGTTTATCACTGAGAATGTAGAGGTTCTTTTCATCTCCAACTCTAGAACATCCAACATACAGCTGACCATGTGAGAAGCAAGGTTGAAGGAGGTTAAGTCCCAGCCCCTTAGAAATTTACCTTGTGCTTTGTTGATAGACATTGCAAAGGTAAGTTTGACCGGAAACTGCAGTGTCTTGAACTGAAAGGGGAGATCATTTGAAATGAGAGGTATCCTTGGAATGAAGACATTCTCACCCATCATGTTGCCTGTAATTATTGTTGCTTCCAACACATGGGGCATGGCTGTTTTAACAACCAACCTTGTTCCATTGCAGAGTCTGGGTGCATCAAGGTTTCTTAATAGCATTATGGGAGCACCTATTTTCACGATCAGAATGTGTGGTGGAAATCCTGGTGGCTGAAGTGAATTGAGGAACTCCACTGGGTAATGCGTTGCCTGTTCTTGATCAGGGACAGAGTTCATTGATCTGTATGAACATTCAGGTCCTGGAAGCTGAGTTAACAAATCTAAATTCAGCTTGTCTACAAAATCATTCCTTGGTGCCAGAATTGTCCTTTCACATAGCCACTTGTGACTTTTGTAGTTTGTGGCAATGTTTGGAAACAGCTTGCTCTTTAGTTCTTCAAGGGAGGCAGTCATATTGCCACATGGGAGATGATGCAGATTATCTTCTGGATCTTGTGGAAGTTTTCCATTTCCAATGTCAAGTAACTTGTTGGAGAACTGTGCGGCTAACAGGTCACCATGAATGTGAACCCTCATGTTGGTTGTCAGAGTAAGCTGCTTGACATGTTGCCAGATATATGAAGACTTGATGCAAGCTCTCAGCTCATCCGCCCTGGTTCCTCTGGGAACGACAGGCAGCGTTTGCCTGAAGTCACCAGCCATGAGGAGGGTGACACCACCCATGATCTTCTTATTGTTTCTGAAGTCTTGTAGTGTTCTATCAAGCGCTTCAAAGGCTGCCTTATGGGACATTGTTGCCTCATCCCAGACATCTATAAGGAGTTTGGCATATATAAGGAGTTTTGCTAACACTGTATTCTTTGTTGTGTTGCATAAAGGAGATTCATTGTGGATGAGGTTCAGAGGCAGCTTGCATGTTGAATGGGCTGTTCTTCCACCTGTTAGGAGGGTGGCTGCAATTCCAGAGGATGCAACAGCCAGAGCAATCTTCTTCTTCTGTCTCACCTTGGCAAGGAGCAGGTTGATCAATAATGTCTTTCCTGTGCTTCCAAGAGCATCTAAGAAGAAAACCCCACCAGTGTTATTGTCCAGAGATGTAAGAACTTGCCAGTATACCTCCTTTTGATCCTGTACCAGAATTGGTTCCTTTTCATTGACAACTGCTTGCAAACTTTCCATGTTGTATGATGTTTCCCTGATTAGCTCTTGTGCTAATCTGTGTTGAACATCTGTGACAGGAGGAGCTGGAAGACCATAGATTTCAAGTTTGTTTCCACCCAGTAATTGAACCTTGTCGTCTATTAATCTTAATGTCTCATTGAAGATGTCATCATTGAATGTGACATCACCGTCACACTGATATTGAATTCTTTAAAGAATGTCTTCAGAAAGCCCCTCCTTGTATTTGTCCCAAAGTTGATTTGGATTTGACAATCCACAGTTCACCAGCATGACGGAGAAGAGGTTTCTTAGCTGCATAGGAGACTTGCACATTTGTGCCTCTGTCAGAGTGGCATCCCAGTGTGCATCATCTTCCAGAAGACCTCTGAGATGGCAAGCCTGGCGATATGTTTGACATACTGTGTTATCAACCGTTCGTAAGGCCGTAAATGATGTGGGTCCCTTGACATGGTGTAATAGAAGCCTTAGATAGTAGCACTCTGAGTAGTTGGGATGGACAACATAGACTCTGCCAAGTGTATCTGATTTCTTGATTCCTGGATGAAATTTGTCACTCAGTGAACCAAAGAGCCAATATCGAAGGTACCAGAAAAAAAACCCTCAGCAACAGGAAAACACAAAGCCGTACTTCTGTTAGTAAATGATGAAATTACTTACATCAGTAAATGTGAACTTGTTAGCGATTGAAAACGTAAACTTTTATTGAGAACAGTAACGATTGAAGCGAAAGTGAGGTTGAAGCGAAATTTGTCAGTCAGTGAACCAAAGAGCCAGTATCGAAGGTAACAGAAAACAAAAACCTCAGCAACAGGAAAACACAAAACCGTACTTCTGTTAGTAAATGATGAAATTACTTACATCAGTAAATGTGAAATTGTTAGCGATTGAAAACGTAAACTTTTATTGAGAACAGTAACGATTGAAGTTAAAGTGATGTTGAATCGAAATTTGTCACTCAGTGAACCAAACAGCCAGTATCGAAGGTACCAGAAAAAAAACCCCTCAGCAACAGGGAAACAGAAAACCGTACTTCTGTTAGTAAATGATGAAATTACATCAGTAAATGTGATTAAACTTTTAGTGCGAACAGTAACGATTGAACTTAAAGTGAAGAGAAAACTATGGCTACCGGAAGTTGACATTGAGGAACCTTTTTAAAGAAGTGAATTTTAAATATAAAGCAATATTATTTATCTTAATAAAAAAAAAATCAAATGAAGAACCTAAGATTTATCCGAGGTCAAATTATTCATGCATCACAAGTATGGAAGTAAATGTTGAAGCCGTTTTCACGTGATAAGCGATTACACACACATCTCTGTTTTATATATAGTATAGATATATATATATATATACATATGTACGTTTATTGATATTTAGCAGAAGCAGTAGAGTGACTCAAGGGTCGAGGGTCGAGAATTTCGTGCGTTGGCATTTATCAAACTAGTTACAAGTCGAAGAGCTGTAAATTTATATAGCTGGTTAAAAATTACATTTGCCTGGATTTACTACCACTTGGAAACTAACACACAAGTTAGACAAGTATTTCCCTGGTATTTTCGTTTCTTCATTGATGATATTTCAAGAAAACATGATTTCATCTTGTTTTCTTGCAATTTCTTTTATTTTTGCTACTCTTTTATCAATTCTAAACACGATCGAATATGTTTGTTCCTATGCATACATGTATACGTGTATTCTTTATTTGAGTATGTGCTTTTCTGCGTGCATGCGTATATTTTATATGTGCGTATCTGTGTGTATGTGTTGGTGCATGTATGCCGATATTTATACGGTCACTGGCTAATATGCACGCACATGCAGGCTCGCATTCACGCACTCGCATAGTACACCTATAACTAAACATGTACACCTATAGCTAAATTATTTCACGCGATAGAACATTTTTACTCAGAACAAGCTTTCATGTGCCACACTACCTTGATGACCTGTCAATGACAAACTACATCTTAAACTACCAATATTTAGAGAGAGACAAAGTTTGCTTCTCCAATACTAAACAACACGTACACACAAACACATAGTACACAAGAAACAATATAAAAGTATTTAAACAATATTTCATCTCATTTTCTTTCGAAAATTCGAAAATCTTTTATATCTGTATATCAATGAAGAAATGATTCACACATTACTTTGGACCACTTTTACTGTTGATCACAGCGTATATGTACATACATATATGTGCGTGTGTGTATGTGTATATGTATGTGTGTATATGTGCGATATTGTGTGTGTGTATATATGTATATGTATACATACATATATATATGCATGTGCTTGCCTGTATGTATAAATCACTCTTGGTCTTGATGACTGTACAATACTATTCGTTGAGGAGATCAAATAACACCAAAACATACCCGCTGCTTTCATCAATGAACTTAAAGGTCAAATGCTTTTTCCATGTGTTCTAAAACTTCAATCGATTTTATTGGAGTTATTTCTCCTTTTGGTTGGTTTTAAGATTTACACACATAGAGAGAGAAAAACTTTAATCAATCAATTGCAGGAATAACTACTGTTAATCGCAGTTTTTCAAATTCTTATATTACATAAGAGCAAACCGTATTTGTGTTTATTTAGCAGAACGCTTCTCAAAGATATTTTAACTCTCCCATGTTATTGATATTTGTAATCAACATTCATTACCTTTCCTGTACTTCTGTTTATACTGATAATCTCTGGCCAAATGTGTAGAATATGCTTGTTAGTTGGTTTCGATATCAGGTCCCTTTCAATACTGCGTTTTCTGTTTCAGACATTCAGTATATGATTTTATTGAGTTATATCAATTGCCTGTTATCCAAGATTTAAAAAATTCTTGGAGAAGTTCTTGATTATTAGTTGGAGGCTTTCGACAAGATGTATTATACTTGTTGCTGACAAAGCGCAGGGAGGCAGAAAAGCATATTTAGCACGCTGCCAACGTTGCTGGACGATTTTCTTTTGCTACTGAGATATTTTTGTCTTCTTAACTCTGAATGAATATTGCAGTTGATTAGGCTTTCTCTGATGTATCTGCTTTAAGGATGATAGATTGTTATTTTAAACAAATACCACTTCTGTTGCATATAACGCGCACGTACACAAAGACACTCACACAGACGAACATACAGGCACGCACACACTCACACACACACATGGCGGCGAGCTGGCAGAACCGTTAGCACACCGGGCGAAATGCTTAGAGGTATTTCGTCTGTCCGCTACATTCTGAGTTCAAATTCCGCCGAGGTCGACTTTGCCTTTTATCCTTTCGGGGTCGATTAAATAAGTACCAGTTACGCACTGGGGTCGATATAATCGATTTAATCCGTTTGTCTGTCCTTGTTTGTCCCCTCTGTGTGTAGCCCCTTGTGGGTAGTAAAGAAATAACACACAAAGACACACTCACACACAGAGGCATATGTGAGAATATATGAGACTTCATTATATTTCTATTTATTTTGCTGAACGTTATTCCTTGTAATAAAAGTATGTAACGAGGTATATTTCGTTTATAATTTAATCATATTTTGTATTCTTTATTCATATCTCTTATCTCTTAATTGTTTCAGTCATTTGACTGCAGCCATGCTGAGGCACCTTTTTGAAGAATTTTAGCCGAACGAATCGACTCCAGTACTTACATTTTATTGTGTGGCTCTTATATTATCAGCTTCTTTTGCTGAAGCCTTAAGTTACGAGAACTTTGGTAGCATGCATCATGCTTTTACTTACTGTATTAAGTTTTCATGAACCTATTCGACACTTTATCTAGCGGAATATCTGAGAGTGACAACTAGAGAATGTGTCCGTGTGTGTGTCTGTGTGTGTGTGAGAGAGAGATAGAGAGAGATAGAGAGATAGAGAGGTAGATATATATATATATATATATATATATATATATATATATATATATATATAGAGAGAGAGAGAGAGAGAGAGAGAGAGAGAGAGAAAGAAAGAGAGAGAGAGAAAGAAAGAGAGAGAACTGTACCAGCTCTTGGCTGACATTTTTTCTGCTGAGCAGATTAGAAAAAAGTCATGAAAAGGAGTGTCTTATTCAAGGATGATACGAGCTGCGAGAAATTGAACTCACGATTCTATAATTGAAAGTTCAACACTCTGACCACACACACACACATGCGCACATATATATGTGCATATATATATATGTATATATATATATATATATATATATATATATATATATATATATATATATATATATATATATATATATATATATACACACATATATATATGTAATATATATATATGTATATGTATGTATGTATGTATATATATATATATATATATATATACATACATACATACATACATACACACACACACACACACACACACACACACACACACACACACACACACATATATATATATGCTTATATATCGTAATATATAAGCATTGTGAGACATTGTTAGCTATATATTATACACTCGTGACAATAAGGCCTGTCATTTGTTTTCTAGTGACAATAAGATAGATAATTCGCTGTTAGGAAGTGTCAGTTTATTTTGCAGTTTTGTTCAAGTTGAAACTTTGTTGAGTGTCAATATTTGAATGATTCAGTTTACTCAAGATAATATAGCTGGAAGTAATTAAAGCTGCTCAGTATAGCAGACTTGGCATCATAACCTCGCTCCTATTTCATACAGAAATCAATAATGACAAAAGTGCCTATCACAATCATTTAATATACTGCTGCTTTTACATGAAAATCTCTTTAATATTCAGTCGCTAGATGGCTTCCTGTCTATACTAACTCCATTGAATACAACAAGATTTGTTACTTATTCTATATGTTTCGTTTATTTTTATTTGTAATTTAGCAATCAATGACCCCTCTTTTTAACTACACCATTTGTTTCACTACTTTAGCTGTTCGCATTCCTGTTACCTATGGTTGATGCTGGCCATTTTATCTACAATAACAGCGTAAATATAAAAATGAAACTAAAAATTACAATGAAATCGCTCGTCTTTTTCTGCTTGAGTTTACATCCATCTTCTTTAATGATTTTCAGTTTCTTCTTTTTCATTTAACAAGCGTCAGTGATTTTTAATCAAAAACTTCTTCTTCTTCTTCTTCTTCTTCTTCTTCTTCTTCTTCTTCTTCTTCTTCTTCTTCGCCGTCGCTGCCGCCGTCATCGTCCTCATCATTATCATCATCAGCATCGTCATCAACAACATTATCAGCATCAGTTAATAACTTGACTTTTCAATATTTTACTAACTTTATCCATTATTTCTGAAGGTAAATAACCATGCTTCTGGAAAATGATCTAGTTTTTCTGCAAAATATAAGTGAGAAAGCGATATTGCAAAATTGCTCAATTAAGCAAGATGACAACTTAAAGTCAACAATTAAAAACTACATTTAGAACTATCTCCTTCACTTTTAAAGAGAAGCATTATGTATGCACTTCACTGATTCTTTCAATTTTCTATCTTAGGAATTCAAATTTCTTCATTAAAAATTTCAATTTTCTTTTGAAATAACTGCAGCAAAATATTCTTACTAAGTTCATGTATTGAGTTATATATTCATGAGATGTAGAAGCCAATGTAGAGAAGAGATTTTAGAATCTCATTAAATGTATTTAAATTCGAAATGTTTTGGAAATTAGACTTTTCATTAATACTGGTATATTTTTAGAAAGAATCTCACCAGTAGAATCAATACATTAAGTGCCAGTTTTGTACGAGAGACTAATTAAACGATGCTACGCCTTTAATATCAATGTACTGCTTTGAATTTAGGTGAAACTCAAGTCCCTATCTTAGTTAAAAATGTGAAGAGGACTAAAAGATATTTAAAAAAAAACTTCCAGGAAGACGAAACCGCGGATAAAACTCAGATACCTGATTGAAGCTATTTCATTCTTGGCTCATACTGTTAATATCCTTTTGCAAAGTCATGAATGTCACGTTTCATATTAATCCTCTCCATAAAACATAAAATATTTATACCTACATAAAAATGGAGATAGAAATCGTTTTGTCAAGTGTTGTTAGGCAAGAAGTAAGTTTCTAGAGACTAAATCAGCGAATCAGTTTTAATTCACAGCTGAAGTGATTTCATTTGTGATATCACTAATCATATTTTATTTCTTTTCTCTGGAAATCTGCAGATTTAAGTTATGTATAGTGAAATAGAAATCAATATTTAGGTATGCTGTGAATGTTTTGAAGCATAAACTCCACAAATTCTCATTCCTCTCTTCACTATAAATTTGTGACATCGTGCCAAGAAACATTAATCAGCCACCCTGGTCAGTTCTAGTCTCACTAAACTACTTCATATTTTAGTAATAATGATATGCATTTGTTAGCAGCATATGCTAATAATTGCATTTTATACTAAATAATAATACAGGAATAATGTTAAGAATCTGTACCTGTTTTGTATATTTTCACTTGTTGAATATAGGATTGCATTCCTAAATCGAGGAAACTTTTACATCTTTAACTAAATCTAGCTCTGAATGCTTTTTTTTTTTTTTTTTTTTTTTTTTTTGTTCATTCGAACGAGTAATGTTCTTTTCATGTTCTACAACGTCCAATTCATCAGATAAAAAATGATTATTTGGAAATTATTTCTGAACAAATGAGATGGCAGTAGGACAGAAATAGGTTGGTTGATAGAAATGTTTCTAAAATGTAAAAATACAACAAAAGAAATTAGAATGAACTAAAAGCAACTGATATATCCTGAACAGTGAGAATGACAGCGTTAATTTTGTATTTAAAGATAGTGTGTGGATATATATATATATATATATATATATATATATATTGAAGCAAAGAATTCAGATATATATTTTAGGCACAGAGGCTTAATGAGGAAATATTGATTTCATACGAAATAAACAAAATTCGTCATAGTTTCACATCATCATTGTTGTAAGGTATTCGGGCAAAGAAGCGTAAAACAATGAGTTTTAAATATTTAGTTAAGAATTCTATTTTTATATCTAGACTGTAAAGCCATTTTCAGTTTGTCTTGAACGTGCTTTGATAGTGATTTCTCTCTGTTAATGAAAATGCTTCTTAGTAGAAGCTGTATTGATTTCGGTCGGCCCTAGTATAATGATACTAGATGTGCTCGTTTGAACCGTCAGAAATAGCAGCTAAACTTCAAGCTCAAATTACGCTTTACAGTCAAAAATAGAAATAAGGGAAATATGGGATAATTCAATATGTTAGAATAAAGAAGGTGGTGAGCTGGCAGAAACGTTAGCACACCGAGCGAAATGTTTAGCGGTATTTCGTCTGTCTTTACGTTCTGAGTTCAAATTCCGCCGAGGTCGACTTTGCCTTTAACCCTATCGGAGTCGATAAATTAAGTACTAACTGCGCACTAGGGTCGATCTAATCGACTGGCCCCTCCCCCAGAATTTTGGGCCTTGTGCCTAGAATAAAAAAGAATATAAAAAGAAGCATTAGGAGTGTTTTAGCTCAATAGTACAGAGTACTGCGGGTATTTGAGAGGTGCAGAGTTCAATACTCTGTAGCACCTGTTATCTACTTTTGTCCGTCTATAGAAGTATTTCTACCCGATTTTCTAGATGATTTCATAGCAATTCTCCTGCATTCCGGATTTCCTTAATTTCTAAAAAAACATCAACACGCTCTACTTTTCTAAGTTTGTTTATATTCATATATATTTATATATGTGAGTTCGTAAGTATTAAACTGAACCGAGGTGAATGAAATACAAAGTTGTCCTCAGTGTGATTGAACTCAGAACGTAAAGGAGGGAAACTAACTTTTGCAATATATTTATATTTAATCTGGCGTTCTACTATTTAAGAGTTGACAATTTCATTCAAAGTATATATATATGTATATATGTGTGTGTGTGTATGTGTGTGTATTGATTTCTTGTTTAGGGGCATATCCTTCTGTGAAAGGAGCCATATTAATTTGACACTAATATATTACTAATATATTTTACCGGTCTAATGTGCATAAAATACAAACTAGGTAGAACATGGAAAACACTAAACTAGAGACAGCATATAGATCTTAAAGTAGCATTTGCTTCCAGTGTATATCACACATGCTTATATTTATGAGACTTGGCAATTGCAATTTGCACATAATTATAATTGGCAGTTTATGAAACTTACATTTCATTCAATGTCAAAATGTCTTAGAAGAATTAAAGCTAAAATTATTCTAATTTTTGGGACTACTGTCTTCATGTTTGGAGATAAAAAAATGTATTAATATTTACATGTACCTTGATGTACCGACTGTTATGTTCTCCGACCGACATCAAGTACCTCGATTTTAGAAGTATACATGGTACTGGAATGGATGCGAAATGGGTAAATTTTATTTCAAAACTAATAGTAATAGCTCTCTTATCCTCTAGACTAGTGCATGTATATCGTAATTCGCATAGAACTTTCTTGGTGGAAATTTATGGCTAGAATATTCAAGTGATAAGTGGGTGTCTAACAAAATACAATAGACATCATTTGTAATGCACTGCTATTTGGGTTTCTCATCCATATTTATATCCACATGCGCATGCACTTTTCTGCGCGCGCGCACGTGCGAGCTTGTGTGTGCATAAAAGGGTAGCCTCTCAAGCCCGAGAAAGGTGGTTCTGCAATTTCTTGTGGATCAGCCTGTGCAGTCGATTTTATATTGATCAAATGTTTGCGCTGCACATTACCTCACTCTCTCTATAAATCGACATTGCTTGGACAGGAACATCACAAGTCGAACTTCGAAGTGATTGCTGAACAACTTCGGAATCAAGCTAATGACTTCGCGATCGTGAATGCAACACCCTAACCACTAGGCCACACGCCCTCACATGTATGTATGTATGTTATCAATCAGTTTCATTTCTGTATTTCTTGTCAATAGAGAAAGAGCCGGACTCTAACATAGATTCAAGGCTCCTTCATTGGAACTTTTATCAACATCATCTAGGTATTTGTGCATGTGTGTGTGTGTGTGCAGTATTTGGTGTTAGTGTATGCGCAGATTTGTATGTTTGTTTTGTATGTATGTATGTATGTATGTATGTGAATTCACATTCGTTCGTTCAGTTTCGTGCACAAGGACTGAGTTTGCCTGCATTCTTGCCCGTGAGTTGGTCCGTTGGAGTACTGGTATTAAGTGATTAGCTGAAATATTTGGGTATTTGCTTAAGGATTTCCTAACTCTATCATCATTTTTGCCAGTTCCCAAAAGATCCGCATTTTCACCGATGAAAGATGGTGGAATCTGAACCCAGATCACAAAGAGCCGCTTTCTTGCTCGACGCTCCGCAATTTATCATCTTAGACTAGTAATATATTTAACGCCCCCCCGCCCCCGTAAAGAAGAAAGTTTATCAAGGCAAGATTTGAACTCATACTGATACTTATTTTATCAAGCTAGGGAAATCAAATTGCAAAATCATCTTTAATCGACAGAATTTAAATTCAGAACAAAGTTACGAAAATAAATACTCTAAGTTAGCGAGCTTGGCACTCCACCAACTCCTGTCAGTAGTGTCGTTACAAAATAGATATTTTAAATTGGTATATACGAAAAAGGAAATCAAAATAAGCCTTGTGCCAGTGGCAAAAATCAATATTTTAAAACAAGTGAAATCAGTGAATTAGAATTCCAAGTTAAAGGTCTTACAATGAAGCGTGGTCTGCTATCAGTTCGCCAATTTCGCCGTCTGCAAATTAATGTCTTTTAATAGAAATAAATCTATAGCTATTATGTTGATCATAATGTAGTAATAAATGTTAGATTCTTGCTTCTTAAATGCATTAATAATTAGATATTTCTTAAATCTGTTAACAAAGCTCAAACGATTACAAAAGAATTTTGACACTGAAGTATTTTTTCTTACAAAACGTTAAACAATATCAGTGGCAGCTGTCTTTTTCTTTTAAAATAAAAATTATTAATATTCAAGAGACTTCTGTAATAGACACTTCACTATTTTTTTTTTAGATGAAAATAAAAGAAACAAATAAAAATGGAAAAATGATAAACACTGAAATAAAAAAAGACGTAGAGCGAAAACATAAGCATGTAAGCTACCATTCGCCTTGATACGCTTGTTATTTGATAGCTGTCTACAAAAGTTATAGATAGATTCTCTACATAATATCTTCGAAAAGGCGTTTTTAATGAATTATCACACAGCAACACTAATCTATATCGGTTTCAAATTTTGGCACAAGGTCAACGATTTCGTCGAAAAGTGTAAATCGAGTAACTTGATGACAGTGTTCAACTGGTACCTATTTTATCGAATTCGGGAAGTTGAAAGGCAAAGTCGGTGTGGGCGGAAGTTGAACTCAGAACGTAAAGACGGACGAAATGCCGCTATGCGTTTTGCCCAGCGTGCTAATGATTCTGCCAGCTCGTCACCTTAACACTAATCTATATTACTGTTTTTAATGTAATATTGATTTCAAATTTTGGCACAAGGCAGGCATTTGGTGGGAGGGGGTAAGCTGATTACATCGATCCCCACTGCTCGAGTAGTACTTACTTTATCGACACCGAAAGGATGGCGGAATTTGAGCTCAGAACGAAAAGACAGACCACTAAGCATTTTGCCCAACGTGCTAATGTTTTCTGCCAGTTCGCCACCTTATCACTAATCTATATCAGCTTTTGTAATGTAATATCAAGTTAACTCGGCGAGCGTCATAGAGAAAGAAGCAAACTTCAAGTGGAGCGAATCAGATGTATAAAGGCTGAATATATTTCACTTCATTTTTATTAACATTGCTATTAATGCAGTTTTCTTGATCTGCGTGTATTCAAGTTTGAAACTAGTTGTAAGATTTCTAAAATATTCAAAGTTAAGCCTATTCATAAACTAAGTACAAACAATATACTGATATAGATTCAATTGTTTATAATTTTTTTCAGCTCATGTGTAGTTCTGTGTAGAGTTAGGAATAAATACTTTTCTATTCTCCAAGTCGCCATAGGATGATGGCATCTTATTAATAATCCTTTCTGCTACAGACAGAAGGCTTGAAATTTGGGGGCAGAGTGTCAGTCGATTACACCAATCTCAGAGTTTAACTGGTACTTATTTTATAGACCCCGAAAAGATGAAAGGCATAGTCAAAACGTCAAGACGGACGAAATGCCACGAAGCATTTTGCCCGGCGTGCTAACGATTCTACTAGCTCACCGCCTTCCATCTTAATAACAATAATTGTTTCCATCATAACCTCTAATTTCGGGAATAAGTATAATTGATTAATTCAACCTTAGTTCTTAAATAGTACTTGATTTAACGTTACCGGAGAGTTGATAGATAAAGCAGACCTCCTCAAGACTTAAACCCTGAAAATGAAGAACTGGAATAAATGCCACAGAACATTTCGTCCAATGCGTTAACATTTTTGCCAATCTGCAATACTTCTTTCCAATAAAGGAGCGAAGCCACGAATTTGGAGGGGGCATGTTTAGTCAATTTAATCTTCCTAAATAAAGACTGGCACTTTATTTTATCGACCAGGATGGGATGAAAGGATGAAAGGCAACGATCCGGCCAATTCAATCCCTTGCTCAATAGCAAAAATAACTATCCTTTAATGAAGAGAGCGCAATATTTGTATTTCTATTTGTGATATGGGATAATAGGAATTTCAGTCTTAAAATGTACATAGACAGTGCAAAGTATTAGGGTTACAAATATTCAGAATTAAACGATATATACAGATTAATTTTTATCCAGTAATGGAATAATGCATTTAAGTGAAGTTATACATGAGTTAATGACTATGATGTTATAGTAATACTATTAACAATGATTTTCTGATATTATGTTTAGATAATTTATACTATCTTATCCAAAATATGATTAATACACGCAAGTCGCGCCATTGACGAAGAATATACTGCCTTTTGATGTGTCACGAACTCTAACGCAAAGCAAGTTATTTCAGGTATTCAATCTCTTTTGATTCTAATCTATATCAACTAACATTGTACCAGTTTTATGTTTAAACTATACTGTAATTTTCCTATACAGTATATCTTAGAATAAATTGTCATATTAAGAAATATGTCTTAATTTATTATTCACAGCTAAGAAACGCTGCAAGCAGGTAAGTACGAGATTACTTGAAAGGAATACATAAAAGAATATCGTATGCTATTGACAGCTAGAGCTATTGTAGATACTCAAGAAAGATTGCTTTCGGGATATCTCATTGTGAAGTGTAGTATAGATTTTAGAATTGTATTAATTGTAAAATTAGTCAAGATTGAATATAAGTGACTTAAGGAGAGATAATTGTTATATCAAAATTTGCTCTTGAAATAACTACTATTCTTTATTATAGGTTGTCATGAACTAATACAAATATACAAACGTAACAAGATGTATAATTTGGTAATTCGTTCTCTGGTTTCGTATTATCTCCAAAACTACTGTAAAAATTTCAGCTGCATTATGCTTAATTACCACAACAAAGACCAATAATAACAAAATATATTAGATATTTAATAGATGTTTCTCATTTACATTAAATAGTTAACAAATTTACATAATTTTTTAATATGTAACATTGTACTTATTTGCTATCTAAAAATTAAAATCAAATATCTGTAACAAATTACTTTGAAATTGTACCTAGTAGCTATATACTTACAATAGCACATTCCAAGTTATCGTCTGTTTCGTGCTTTGAGAACTACGTCAAATAGTGTCAGTTAGCTATCATGGTAGTGATGGGATCTGAGCCTGGAATTAACAACGACGAGTGGAGAAATTGGGTGGATGGGTGAGTGTGTGCATGTATGTATGTGTGTGTGGTATGTGTGTGGTGTATGGTGTGTGTGTGTGTGTGTGTGTGTGTGTGTATGTGGTGTGTGGTGTGGTGTGTGTGTGTGTGTGTGTGTGTATGTGAGAGAGAGAGAGAATGAGAGAAATAAATAAGGAGTATAAGCCAGAGAAAATACTTTGGCAGTGTTTGAAAGAGGAAGCGAAAAAAAAGGTGGAAATAATGGAATCAATGAAAACAGAAAGGAAGAAAATATGAGAGGAATAGAGAGAGAGAAACAGATAAAGTAAGACAGAATCCTAAGAAGTGGGAGATTTAGTAAAAATATACATTTTATATACTTTATGCACAAGTTTATAGACTTAATACACAGCACTCTCCCTCTTTCTCTCTTACTATTCGCCTTACACTCTTTTTTCTCTCGTTTTTCTTTCGCACTTCGCCTTTCCTGTCAATTAATCACGTGAAAGCGTTACAGACGGCTAAGTAACAGGGGGAAAAATCTTAGCTAAAAGAAAAAGACATATTTCATTCACCACAACCTCTCTCCCCTCTCCCCTCCACCTTCAAATATTTACGAGGAAGCGTTACGGACGGGCTAAGTAACGGAAGAACAGGCAGAATTATTATAAGATATCAAAGTACAGGGTAATTCCATGGGTTCGATTAATGTATTATTAAATCCGTAAGCAAAAAAATGTGAATCTTACAGAGCCGATAAAATTAACAGTGCTCCTTCATTGAAGATTGTGTGGTCTTGTAGCAAATTTGAGAAATCGTTGTTATAAATATCACCATGCCAATAACAACAAACTGAAAATAAAAGTCCTAGGGATCTATGTTTTGAGTCAGTTTTGAGCAAAGCTAAATATTTTCGCTTGTTTTTCGCCGCTAGTCCCATTAACATAGCACGAATGGTCGGTGCGTTCTCATCTACTATCAAAAATACTTTGAGATATGACTGAGAAACTTGGAAAGCAAAATATGTGTCTGTATCTTAAATATTTTAAAAGATTCATAACTGAAATATAATATCGGAACTATAATACCTTGTAAATAGACTAATTTAGTTTGAGGGATCTTTTTTAAAACGGGGGCCACATTTTTCATTAATGTTTTACGTGGTGTTTTTGGTACCGAAAGACTTTCAAACTTCGTATACTTATCTATTTTGTGTTATAGAACAGAAAAATATTTTTGTATCCGAATTTATTTCATGTAAAAAATTGTCTTATTTCGATAACTTCAACCAATCACTGACAAGTATTCAGTTGTTTACATTTACTCCTTTGGCTCATTAAGCGATGTAAAGCGTATTTAATCTCAATACCTTCGTTTTATTTGCTTTTTTCATTTTAAATTTGCTTTAACCCTAACCCTAACTCTAACCCTAACCCTAACCCTAACCCTAGGGTTAGGGTTAGGATTAGAGTTAGGGTTAGGGTTAGGGTTAATTGTTTCAGAATCGTTTGTTTATGTAGTCGGCACTTAATGTATATCGGCTGAATGGAAGTCAGTGATTGGTTGAAATTACAGAAATACGACAACTTTAACATGGAATAATTTATGGATTTCTTTTTTTTAAAGACTAAGAGAAAAAGATGTTTTATATGACACATTCTACCAGTGTTCCAAGTTTCAAAGTGTTTCGTTAATGAAAAATGTGGCCCCCGTTTTAAAAAAGATCCAGTTTGAGTTATACAGTTAGCTGCCGTAATGAAGAATATAACTGTATTTACGAGGTAATCCTTCGCTTATAGGTTAACCCTACTTCATCAATGAATCGAAAAGCATCGATTTAGTTCACATCGTTATAATTCAAACATCTTTCTTAGTTATTTACTTTATTGAATTCCAATTCATAAAATGCCGATATTTAGCATTTCAACGAAGAATATCATTGTTAAAATATGCATTTGTTACAGGAGGTGTTAATAGCATAGCACTGACCTATCAACCAATTAAGTAACTTACCGTCTGAACTCTTGTTACAGCGTTTTCGTAATTCCTGTTCTCAATTGTGTATCTTTATTTACTATTTTGAACATGAACATGTATATTATATATATATATATATATATATATATATATATATATAAATTAAGGTACTCAGAAATCTGGATGTTTGTATATTTACAGATTTTTATTAATGTCACATATTAAATAAAGCGCTTTTCACCTAGTCGTGTAGGATTTTCAAATTGTTTTCAAACACGACTAGGTGAAAAGCGCTTTATTTAATATGTGACATTAATAAAAATCTATAAACGTACGAACATCCAGATTTCTGAGTACCTTAATTTTTTTCTATATAATTTCTGTACATCACCTCCAAACCTTCCAATATATATATATATATATATATATATATATATATATATATATATATATATATATATATATATATGGAAAAAAAAGTCAAGTACCGGTTTCGGTCATTGAGACTTTTTCAACTGTAAGTATGGAAAAGAATTAAATTTTGGAAAAATTAAATGAAAAGTTTTTTAAAAGAATTTTTGCATAATATTCAAATACAAGGGGCATTTTCCTTGTTTCTGCCTGTCTCTGTCTCTCTTGTTTACTCTTGTGGGTTCGAGGTCGTTGTATATATATATATATATATATATATATATATATATATATATATATATATATATATATCTTCTTTCAAGCAAACTACTGGTAAATTTTATAAACAAGTCGGTCTAAAGTTTGCAGGAGACGTTTATATATATTTTGCTAGATTAAATGAATATCAGTTATCTGGAGACCAGAACTAAATGTAACTTGCCATAATGCATTTGATTAAAAAAAAAAACTCATAATAAACAAACTCATATCATATATCAGGAAAATACGAATCAAGGTGGGTGCCCGCATGTAGTCAAATGGGCTGCTAGAAATAGCAGTTAAATTACCATCAAACCATCACCCCTCGTGGTATAATAGGATGAGCATACTGTATAAGGTAGTCTTAAATTTATAGGGTAGATGACCTTGAACAGCGTGCACTCGATGACAGGTCACATCGATCGTGTAATTAAATATCAACCGCAACAATTAATACGAGACAAGCTGAAATGTAAGAAATTTTGCACCATTTCCGGCGAGATCTGAACCCAAATTATAAAGTAACATAACTAAAAGCAGCAAAGCACATAACCTAATTTATCACACGTCACCATTTTAATCTTTACAAGAATGAAATATAATTTGTTAGATTACGGAAATTTATTTTCCCGCGGACACCCTTTCTGTCATTCAACATAAGATTTATTAAATCATATTAGTTTCCACACTACCGTCCAAATTCAACAAAACACAAGTCCTTAGAACATCAGTTTAGAACAACTAACAATGAGTGCCGTATATTTCCTTCACAAGTGGCCATATTTCTGCACATAACAACTTTATTGCTTTCCTTTTTCTGTTAGATTGTAAACAGTATATCCTTTCAACACTAGATCGCACTATTTAGATAAAACCTGTAAATAAACAAAACCATTAAATAAAGTTATGTTTCAAGTAATGTTTATACACTGTAATTTAAAAGATTTTATCAAGTTCATTAAAGTCATTTATGAGAATATTGGCGTCAATTAGTTAAATTTACTGCGATTTTACCTAATCTAAAATTTGCTGTGATATTAACTAATCTATTTGACAGAAAACTATTGCAAATGTAGTAGTGTGTTTTACAAATAACGTAAGACTGAAGTGATTTATATAAAAAAAACGTATCTTTTTATAACTTCATACTCTAATTTCGTTCATTCTTAGGATTTTAAATGAAATACTTGGCTGAATCTCCGCCAAGATCTCAGCTAATATTTGTGTCGCCAACACACAGTTATATAATTGGAGCTAAATAAGATATTCTTGTTGTCATCGTTTCTAACGATAACCTATATCTTGAAAATGGTAAATAGTAGTTTAGACAAGGAAAATGTCATTCATAGCTTACTGCCCGGCGTTGCTTGCTTAAAAGAAATAGATCAATATTCATTAATGCCATACAACTATCTACATTCATTAATGAAAGAAAATTGCTGTTTTCACTGAAAGGAGGAAATTAAACAACTACTCATTATAGAAACAGTATCCGACTACTCTCTCTACATATTGATCAAACAGAAGTGGAAGAATTTATCAAACTGACTTAGAAAATGAATTCAGCCAATATATATATAATATTTATTCAGCGGTTATTTAAATCGACGGTATGTTGGCATGACGATTAAGGCATGTCTTAGGACTTGAGGATTCAATAATGTTTATTTTGTAAGTTTGATTTTGCATTATATTTGAGTTGTAATCTATATATTCAAAGAAATTATCTGGATTCCTTCTAACGTCATGCTGATTACATACTAAAATATATTGAGTCATCCCACAGATAATGCGGTTTTTTCAGTTGCATGAACTAAAAGTCGGAGGAGAAGGGGCTTAATAAACTACCTGCACCAACTTGCTATGAAAGTAGGTAATAGTTTTACCTTATACTTATTCTAAGTGCAAGTTCTGAAGAGTGCAGTTTGATTTTAGCAATTATTTTTTCAAAGCTATAATGGTAGTGACAAAGAAGCATATTCGGCATATTTTGCTTTTTGAGTTCAATAAAGCTAACGACACAATGGAACGTTCGAAGAATATTAATGCAGCATATGGGGATCGGACAATAAGCGTAAGCCGGTGACAACAGTAGTTGCAGAAATTCTGAACCGGAAACTACAGCCCAGAAGACGAGCCGTACTCTGGAAGATTTGTAGAGCTCGATGAAGACGTCCTGCAAACCCTGGTGGGACAAAACTCATCGTAATTGTTGAGGAACTAGCAGAGAAGCTTGGATTTCGTCATTCAACCATTCATCGACACCTGCGTGCCATCGGAAAAGTCAGCAAATTGGGTCAATGGGTTCTTCACAGACTTTTCGAGTCTAATCACGCAGAGAGTGAAGGTGTGCTCTTCTTTTCCGTCACGTTTCATGATTGAACCCTTTTTAGACCGAATAGTAACTGGTGACGAGAAATAGGTTCTCAATAAAAATGTTAAGCGCCGAAGACAGTGGGTAGGGAAAGGAGAAACACCGGTAACCCAGGCTAAAGAAGGTCTTCACTCACATAAAGTTTTGTTGTCTGTTTGGTGGGATATGAAAGGTTTAGTCTACTTTGAATTTTTAAACCAAAACGAAACGATAACAAAGGAAATCTACTGTGAGCTGCCTGAGCGGCTTAAGTCAGCGCTTGAAGGAAAACGACCATCTTTGGTTTCAAGACGAAAGATGTTCTTCCATTAGGATAATGCTCGGCTACATACAGCGAGGATGACATTCTAAAGGCTGGAGCAGTTTGAATGGGAAACGATGCCCCACCCACCATATTCGCCGGACATTGCTCCGTCTGACTATCATTTATTCCGCAGTCTTCAAAATCATTTCGACGGAAAAAATATGAATTCTGTAGACGAGGTCACAACAGTAAAGGAGGAGTATTTTTCGCCACGGATAAGTGAATTTTGGAAAAGGGTCCTTGCAAGTCTACCAGATAGATGGAAGATCACTGTAAAACATGGAGGAGGGTATATTTTAGATTGAAAAAGAACTTTGTTCATCTTAATTTTGAAAAATGAAAGAAGTATAAAAAAAACATTATTTATGGGATAACCCAAAATTACAATCCTACTATATTTAGTGCAGACTACTCGGCTTGTGTATTATTCAAGTTTCATATCACTATTTACGCACACTAATAGTTTATATACCTGTTCAACAAGAACTTTCTCTGAGTTATTAATTATTTTTTTATTAGTCTGACCGTCATTTTCCAAAACTAATATTCTCATCTCGTTTCTGTCATACACTTCATTATCGCTACCAACCTACTATTTTCTGTGTCGCCTACAACAATAGCTTTTTTTTTAATAATTAATATTAAACAGAACCATAGGAAAATAGTGTTATTTTACATTTGACATTCATATCTAAATAGTAAATTTTGATTCTGTTCGTAATCTTTGTCATCTTAGCAACGGAAGGAGAAAAAAAATCTGGAACATTATCATAATAACTGTGATGGGAGATTCAAAATACATTGCAGATTAAAAATGGAGAAATAATTTGTGTAAGAAAGTTGAATTTAACAAATATCCAGATGAAAATCCGATTCTGCGATTCAGTTTCATTTTGTAGTTGAAACTAATTTACTTCTGTTGTTAAAGGCATGAATGTCACATATTTTCATTACACTTCTCTATAAAATATTCGACCCTCTGCCTAAGCAAGAAATCAATATTGTTAGAATGTCGGCAAATGGCAAAGCTTTTCCTTTATGAATATCATTCTTCAATCAAGATGATTGCTATTATGAACGTGCATTGTTATTTCCATCACGCGATTTATTTTTTCATTGGGAAATCAGCCATTTATTGATACATTACAAATTGCCTGGTAATGTAATTATTAGATTACTGATCAGAGAAAGAAAGTAAATGCTTGCTCTACTACTTGAAAGTCTTCCGGGTGTAGTAAAGCTGAGCTCTATTCAGACGGCAGAACCGGAACATGACTGGAAGCCATTCCAAAATCATTAAAGATTTCGATGGAATATCTCTGATGAATTTTATCCTCTCATCTCTTGCTTTACTGCAGATGTAATCACATGTTATTTGAAATCATAGAGGTTTCTGCAGGTTAATTCTCTATTTAATCTGACCAAGAATTCGATCTATTACTATTGCTGGCCATTTAATTTATTAACAGGAATGAATTAATGCGGCGAGATAGCCTGCGAAAATAAATGAAACTATTCTTCGTATTGAATGTTTATAGAAAGAATTTTAGAAATTATTTCAAAAGTTGTCAATATGATATAACAGTCGATTGTATAATGTTGCATAATAAGAGTAAACGAATCATAACATAATTTTACACATCTAAAATTTGTGCTTGTTGACGTCACGATGACGGGAATCAAAATAGTGATTTATTTATTAGATACAAGTTTTAGTAGGAAAGAAATATATAAAACATATTAATCAACGTCAGTGAATGACTTGTAATTATGGTATCAACTCTAGAAACATAATGAATAGTAGACGCAGGTAAAATCATAAACTAGTCAACGGCGATCTATGTTTCTACTGGCTCACAGACCTTCAATTTGAAATATTGAGAACATCTAACTAAGATTTCATGGTTATTTAACCTGCTCTCTACGATACTTCACAGATTCTTTTGCTGAAATTATTTACTTACGATTATTTACTATCTTTAAAGAGAGAATACAGGTTTTAGCGATGATACTCTATTAGGTTTAATAATATCAGATATAACTAGAAGTCTTGTTGAGTAGCATTTCATCAATGGTTATATTTCATTAATATTTGTAAGGTCAAGTCGTTTAGTGTATTAGAATAGTACAAATCTCACATAGACGGCTCTCAAGTATTCTTTAATATATAATCTATCATATAACTGTCAGATCAATAGAATAGATATAGATACTGCGTATGAAATTCGCCTTTTATCGGTAAAGTGAAACAATCTTAAGATCTTCGTATCAGAGGTTTTTTATGGTATCAAAGAGACCATTTTACTAAGTGTTAAGAAGTAAAAAGTATTTCAAATTCACTCTGTATCATATAACTTGTAAAATAATCTACCTCAATACCAAAATTGGTTTCTTTTCAAGTAGGAAGTTGAATTTATATTTCTACAGACAGAAAATGAAATGGTATGATATTCATGTATTTCATTGTAGCTTTCGTGATGTAAGTAATTTCTTTTTCTAACCAGCAACAGAAACTAGCTTGCCAAAAGCGTATTGTTATTCTATTATACTTGCCAAATTTCTTCAAAATAAAATATACATAAATTAGAACAGCGGTTCATTGATAACACTTGAACCTGATAAGATAGTGAAGTAATTATGAAGTTATTCATATTGTTCATTGGAATATGGATTAAGGGGCAACTAAACACTGGTTCCGCTTACTTTAACAAATCTGAATTTGTTTTTACATTACTAGCCTGTGAAATTATCATGCAAACGAAGGAAATATTACTAGCTCTGTCGTTTTACACATATAGTGAAGTTATGTACGTAAATTATTAATTACTGTTCAAAAATCAAAATTCAATCAAAACTTTTTGTGGAAACTTAGTTAATTACTTTCTCATTGCGTTTAGTTAGATAAAATACGGTCACAAATCTGACATCATCTGACTAAAGAGTTCTTTTGGGCTTACATGCATACATATATGCATATATGCAAACACTATTGTGTTAATACAAGAATTTGTGAGATTACACTTGAATAATTCGAATTGTTTTAGTTAAATCATTTCAAAAAGTGGAAATTTATTCCTATTCATTCCGAGATTATGCATAAAACCGAATTTATGATCAACCCATTTCGGTAGCTATATGAAGGCAATAAGTACAGCATAAATGCTTCGGTGGCTTACAATTCTTTTGAACGTATTCTTAATGATATGAAGCAATATCATGGATAAAATATATATTGAATAACAATGAGGAAACAAATAAACAGAGTTACTATTATCCTGTTTTTAATTGAAGAAAGATATTAGATATAAAACAGCTTTACTTTATCTAGAGATTAATAACAATCTTTGATCAATGAAACGATTTTATTAAAAATAGCATAATGCACAATGATCTATCGTTGACAAAACAAGCTACTGAGAAATAGATTAGTGACTATTTTTCTCTCAAACACCAAAAGACTTTTTTTAGTTTTCTCTTACAACCTTGTTTCTACTGCTTAAATATTTTCCCATCGAGCAGCTTTTGATGGGCATTATTCTGTTATCCTTTAAGAACAGATACATCTTTCGATTATATGAATAAAAAATGTTTAGCTTTTGCAGCACATTTTGATTAGTTCCAATCATTCCTGGTTTTGTATTCGACTCTGCGATGCCATATCAAAATGTGTGTCCCGAACACGATTATCATAGTGATAAGAAAATGTAGTGTACCAGAATAAAATGTCATGTGTTATCTAGTTATATGTTTCTTTTATTTCTGAGATCTAAACCGGCCGGGATTGTGATTAAGTACCAGATAAGAACTGGAGTTAGTTAAAACCTCCTTAACTTTTGACAATATATTTGTAACCACGTGCACTACAGTTATAAATCATTATTACTGTTATCATTATTATTACAAATATTTAAGGCGGCGAGTCGTCAGAATCGTTACAGCATTGGACAAAATGCATCGCGGGATTTCTTCTGGCTTTATGCTCTGAGTTCAAAAGCCACTGAAGTCAACTTCGCTTTTCATCCTTTCGTGGTCAATAAAACAGTACCACAGTACCAGTCGAGCTCTGAGGTCAATGCGATTGATTTGCTCCATTCTATAAACTTACTAGCCTTGTACCAAAATTTGAAAGCATTTTTTTTTATTTTAAAGCTGGCAAAATCATTAGCATGCTGGATAAAATATTTAACAGCATTTCTTCCGACTTTATATCTTGAGTTCGAATATTGCTGAGGTCAGCTTTGTCTTTCATTCTTTTGGGCTGATAATATAAGCTCCAGTGAAGTACTGGGGTCGATGCAATTGACTAGTCTCCTACCCACAAAAAATTCCCGCCTTGTATCTATAGTAAAAAGAATTATTACTTTCGATATAGTCTTTTTTTTTTCGAAGGTGGTACACTGGTTGAATCATTAACGAGTCGGAAAAAACTGTTTTGCGCTGTTTGTTCCGACTCTTTACTTTCTGATTTCAAATGTTACCGTGGTCAACTTTTCCTATCAGCTCTCCGAGATCGAATACTGGGCTCTCTGCTATCGACTAATCCATAAATCAGAAGTCATTGCTGTTTTAAATATTCCTTTTACATATTATCATAGTTTCCACCATCACCACCACAAATATGTGTATCAGGTATGTATGAAGTCTTTTGGTTTATTTACTTCCAAATAGTTATTACTATTCGCAAGTTTAGCTTCTGATTGTTCTTGGAATAGCTTTCCTTGTTCGACTTTCGTGTGTTCATTGAGTGAATGATTTGAAAGGATTCTTTGTAATATGTATGCTGTGTACGGTTGTGATATTGTTTGATATATGTAGTTTTAGGAACCTTAATGCGGTTTTGTAATTTTGTTCGTATTTTCCTACGTTCACGCCAAATAATGTAGATACGTTTTGCTGCTTCAATCCGCGTATCTCAGAGCAGCATGAGATTCATTGTATCTGAATGGTTTTCTAATAATAATTATATGGAAAGGGTTTGCAATATCTATTGGCTCAGAAGGACCGAGTAAAAAACGATAGAAAAAAAATGTTGTGGTTGGTTGTTTAGAATTGTTTATCATATCTATTACTCCAAACCAATATCAGACTATTATTGTTCTGCCATTACCAGAGGCAATATTTTGGCTCTGGTATAAATTTTATTTATCTTCATTTGAAATTATTGGCATAGTAACCAATGAATATAACCACTACGACTATTTGGCTGGCGCCTGTAATTATGCTTGGATGTTTTTAAACTTGGTCATCCGATTATTTGTTGGTGTTTTTTGTGACGAAGAATGTTTCATATTCTATCATTAACTTTTGTTAGATTAGTTTCTGGTTTTCCTGCCTAAACTCTAATTATGAGCATCAACAATCAAACAGTGCTTGAGCCAATATTGGCTATACTATGGATTTTTTTCCCGCTGAAGCTAAAATTGCCACAAAGGAAAATTTCATGTCGCTTTACGCAAGCGTGTTTAGAGATTTTCTTTTGTATTGTATTTTATGAGATTTACATCTTCCTTTAGTGTATAGGTGCATCTCTCTCCTCCCTTGGTGAATGAAGCTTCTATAGTTTTATATGTTTCTTTCTCTCTGAAAGTATTAAAAACATTTTTTTTGGCCTCATCGCCGTATTGGGTATAAAAATCCACCTTTATTTCTTTTGTCTTCCTTCCTTGTATGCTAAACTCTGTAATTTTATATATAACTTTTCTGAATATATTTATTAGTCTCTGTATTAACCTTGAAGATTTGGAACAGTATGTGTAACTCGATTTCGTATCTCAGCTTTTCAATTCGGTTAACTTCCAATTTATCATGTTGAAACAGTTAATTTATTGCCGAGATACTGTATCGACGTATATTATCTTTGCTTTGGGAATCAAGCAACAACATTGTTTTGGGAATTAAATGACTACATTGTTTTAGACATTACATTTTATAGATCGGCACAGCAGGTGCAATCAATAGAAAGCCAGGAAAAATACTTTACATCGCCTGTCTTACTGTACTGAGTTCAAATTTCTAACACCATGTTTTTCTCCGAGTAAGAAATAAATAACAGCAATAAACTGTGGAGTCAAAATATATTGCTGTAATTGTAAAATGTGAAGAGCATAAAAGTTGTGTCAGCTAGCCAAGTTCACGTCTCGTAATGTCCTTTCGCTTTTCCATAAAATAATTTGCTTAAGTACCAAATCAATATTCCAAAAATACAATAGCGAGTGCTGTCGAGAAGAATTAAGTTGAAAGTATGAGCGGGCTTAATTTTTTCTTTTCTCAGTGATTTTGAAAAAAAGTATTAACGTTACACAATCACATTTCCTTTCTCAGTGGATTTGTGTCTTGAGCATAATAAAAAAGTTTATATTTTAAAAGGCAATAATTACAAATTATTTACATAACAGATGAATTGAGCGGAGCAGAAAGCATTTTTTAAATACGAATTTGAAAGCTGTCTTCAATGTTTAGTGGTATAGCTTATGATATGTGAGTAATTATCTTTTTTTTTTTTTTTTTAAATTATATTTGAAATATTATGGCTCAATGGTTAGAGTGTCGGGCTTACACTCGTGCGGTTGTAAGATCGATTCCGGGACCTGGCTGTTTGTTGTGTTCTTGAGCAAGAACCCTTGTTCACGTTACTCCAGTTTACTAAGCTGTAGAAATGAGTTGCGACATCACTGGTACCAAGCTGTATTGGCTTTTGCTTTTCCTTTGGTCAAAATCGGTGGTGTGCAGAGCACAAACTCTGTGTGTAAAATGAAAACAAGAACAGTTAACCCAGGGACAACAAGGAATCCCACAATCCTGGTTACTTCCACCACCATGAGCATCTAAGCAGCTGCCACCCTCCTCTCAACTCTTCTGGATTAGAAGCGTATGTTCAGAGTAGGCCCATTCACGGGGATCATTTCCGTCACATTCACCCACATTTCAGCTAAACTATTGGGTGGCGGGCACTTCTGCTATTGAAGGAAGTGGTGGTAGTGCATCTGTTGCTGGTGTTGGTGATATTGGTGCTGCTGTTGTTGCTGTTGTTGCTGGTGTTGCTGCTGTGGCTGTTGTTGCTGTTGTTGTTGGTGTTGGTGATCTTCCAGCATTTACTGATTTTTGCTGTTCATGTTGACGATGATGCAGTTGTTGCCGGGGTTGGATCTACTTTTGTCGGTAATCGTTAGCAGTTTGGTTGTTGAGGCTTTTGGGGACCTGTTGTTGGCAGTAAGAAGGCTCCATGGTTTTCTGTCTTCTGTTAGGAGCAGAAAACTCTCAAGTGGCTTGTCTCCTCATACAGGTAGCACCATAGCTTTTTACGCTTAATCGTAACATGTCATTCTTTATGGAAGGTGAATTAGGTCTGAGATCCATAAGATCCAAGACCATATGGATCGTGCCAGATTTAATGTAGTGTAACACCTCCACATTGGTCCCAGACCAATTTTCGAGACAGGTCGACTTTATCTCCAGGAGACTGTTACTCCCTTCTAAAACTACACACGCTAAAATCCACTATAAATTTGCCAGAATTCCTGAGATCTTTATATGCTCTGTCCTTCTTCCATCCTCCTTCCTAAATACGATGGGAGCACTCCGACAGGGAATCATGGACTGTTTGGTGGCCAGAGCTTCGGAGCTGAAGAGCACTGAAATGTCTGCAAAGTGTTTCACCCTCGAGATATGCTGAATTATGTCTTTCAGTGCACTTCCTCAGCTGCCTGACTAGCCGTCTCCGGCCACTTTACGCTTATAGAAACACATTTATAAATACCTGTCTTTTCTATGTTTCTGCCAACACCTCAGTTGGGATAGCAATGTCAGGCTGCTTGAGCTAAGCAAATATCTTTCTGTAGTATATCCATTTTGAAATAGCTCTGTGCTTTTCACAACCGTGGCTGAGAATGTTTTGCTGTTGTTATTATTGTTATTGTTATTCACAATGGAAATATTGTTGCCGTTTAAGTTGTTTTTGTCTTTTTCCCCCTAGTATAGTGCTAGTCGAGTAGGATGTGGTCGTGTTCGTAGACTTGATGCTACTGCTGCTGATTGGTGTCCTTGGTATAGTCCGATTAATCGCAGGGAATTCAACTTCATGTTTGGAATTAAATCTTCGAGCTGTGATGTCGCTGAAAGAGCATCTGCGGTAGTTGAGAATGATTGTGGATACAAAGCTAAATGCCAGAAATATAATTTCGGCAATAAACCCGCACGTTGTCGCAGTGGTGTAATACGGAGCTGGAATTCTGAAGTGGACAGAGGACGAGCTAAAAGGTATTGGACAGGAAGACAAGAAAGCTCCTAACGATACATGAAGACCATCATCCACATGCAGACACTGATTACCTATATATGAAGAGAGCAAATGAAGAAAAGGGACTCATAAATATAGAACACGGTGCACCTCTTGAACTTGGAAACTTGCAGAGGTATCTAACTCAAAGTGAGGAAACCTTGTTAGAACCGAGGACATATTGAAAGCAGAAAAATAGTAAAGAACAAAACAAAAAGTTGAAGAAGGACATGAACAAGCACTACTCAACAAGGAACTACACAATCAATTCTATGTAGCCACAACTAAAGTTACTGAAGAACGCAGGTGGGATTGGTTAAAGAAAGGAACACTGAAAAAAAGAGACTGAGACACTATACTAGCAGCGCAAAACCGAGCTTTGGCTACAATTTGGTGGGTCGACCTCAGGAATAGAATTGACGAAACCATTGCCCGTTTTGTGAACAAATGCTCTGGGTTTGGCCAAAACCAATATAAGTAGTGACGACACGATGAGGTTACGAAAGTGTTGCACTGGAAACTGTGAAAAGTGCGGGTTAGAGAAAGACAAAAATGGTATGAGAGCAAAAATGGTATGAGAGCAAACCACAGAGACTGAAACCAGCGAAATCCTGTGGAATTTTCCAATCCAAGCAAAACAGGTTCTTGAAGATTACAAGCCGGACCTAGTATTGGTGGACAAATTGCACCATATATGGTCTGTAACTGATGCTGCATGCCTATTAGACCCACACAATAGTGAAGAAGCAAAGCGAAAAAACACAGACAATCCCTTTAAATACGAGATCGCTCGATTGTGAAAAATGAAGATGGAGAAGATAGTGCCAATTATTGTTTGCTCCTTGGGGACAGTATCAGAAGGCATCAAGGAGAATATAAAGGAAATGGGAATAAAGTGCATAATAGACTGTTACAAAAAGTTTGCCTCCTTGGCATGACCAGAATCATCAGGAAAGTATTAAATAATTGAAAAGAACAGATAGCGTAGTACCGTAGGCTGCAGGTAGCAAGCATGCAAAACTCCAGGAGTTCAAACAATAGCTGAAAAGCTTACTTAAAAGAAAAAGAACAACAACAGCAATAATAATAATAATAATAATAATAATAATAATAATAATAATAATAATAATAATAATAATAATAATAATAAATAATGATTAATATTGTGAATTAATTTGTTACTGGTAACAAAACGATCATTTGATTATTTTGTTATTACATGAAACCTCATTTTGACTATGGATAGAAATACATGTCTGTTCGTATAATATATTGTAATTGTAATCAATATACACGAGTTTGCTTAGGTATGGTATTGATTTTGCCAGTTTTAAGACTTGGATGGCAAAACAGAATTCAATGAATAATTCTGTGTAGGAAAGAATGCAATAATTAGGTATTTGCCCGATATTAGATAACTTGTTTTAAACATTGCCTTAGAACTATCATTTATAAAATTTTATCAACGAAAATCGTTTTGAATATATACAAGCTTTGACAGTCATTTGGATTCAACTTTTAGTATGGTAATTCATATAAGACTATGACCACGCATTCAACATAACATTGACATAATATCATTACATAAACAACATGGTATAAGGATTATGATTAGGAGAAGCGTGCTCAAGTCTATATCCAAAATTATAATATGTAATGTTCAATATGATATCATAACGTTTCTTATAACAGTATTCGGGCCTGTTGTTTAAAACTGAAGCCCATGTCTGCAGTTAAATATCACTTGTCAAATGTCAATTGGATGTGGTTAGTTGTACAGCGCTGGTGAAGAAAACTTTGTAATTGATCGGAGTTTTCCCTGTAAAAAAATGTATTGCTATTAGATTATCAAAGTGCGAAAAAGGTATTGATTTGGGGGTAGTACGAGAAGTTTATCTTTACTAGATTTATTCCGAACTAGTCGTGGAGTAATCATTTGTAAATTAATTATTTATATTTTCCAAAACCCAAGATGGCAGATACAAGCATAATAACGTTGACTGTTTTAAAGACAGCCCTGTTGGTTTGGTATTCTGAGATTTAAATTGGGATTATGATGTTGACAGATTCCATTTTTTAATTGAAAGGAATTAATGAGTAACACATGCGAAAAAATTAGATTATGTAACCTTTTAAAATTCTGAACATTGCCTTAGAGAATTAATTGATTCTGACAATTGGCTGACTATTGGTATTAAATGTTTAAGTTATATACATGTCAAACAAAATGACAGTATCAAACTAACTCCAATACTGCTACGAACAACTGGGTTTTCCATCATAAGAATATAAAAAATTCAATTCCTCATTCCAGTTTTCTAGCTAAAACATTTTGATAGGACATTTAGTGGGCCCAGAGCAAAGGAACAGTGTATCAGTAAACCTAGTTTTGCAATATATATTTCATGATGCAATTCAGAATATCTACTAAAAGTTTTACAAAGAATAAATTGTATTTTTACTGATTTACTTTTTAAACCATATTTGGCTGCAGTGCAGTAAAACCAATAAAAACAGCTAATAATCTAGTGCTCTCGTGTCTTCATTCACCACACTACGAATAATCAAGACCCCCAATTGTCTGTTAAGACGTGACATAATAGATTTAATATCGGAATAACATTAATAACTCATTGCTACACTCCGGGGATTGGCGTCAGTCCAAATTGGTTCCAAGATTCAGTCCAAGTGTTATTTCATAAACATGTCATTGGAAATAAATAAATAAAATAAACGGAAAGTTAATCGGAAACTGTATTTACTAGTATTTGTTTCACATTGGCAGTTATATATTGATGCACGCGCGCTCACACTAGTATTCATATACATACACAAACATAGCCTCTCTCTCTCGCTTTCACACACAGAGCCTCTCTTACAACACTAAAAGAAAATCCACGTATCCATACATGCATATTTTCTTCAAGCGTGCTAATCTAACCCACCGGTATGATTTATACAGGAGATATAGGAGATACAGGTTAAGACAGATGTAGCATATTGTCAGACGATCCAGTTATTTTTTTTTTGGGGGGGGGGCATTCTACCGAGAGGGTTATACCAAAGCTATGATTCACGAAGTTGAACTCGAGGCGTTCCAATGATTAGCTTCATGTCTTCTATAACACTGCCTGATGGTTTTAGATATTTAATCTGAAGAATGTTTAAACTCTGGTACATCTTAGAAAGGATTCAACGGCTATTTCCATAAGGAAAAGAAAAACCTAGATCAAATCGATTATACTGTGAGTGTATTAACTTTGATCAGTATGGAACAGATCAAAATATACACACACTGCAGTCCCCAGAATACTATACAGGTATATATTTTCTAGCATCTGATTTCTAATGAAAAATCCCATGTTGCAGATGTCGTCAATCTTCTACAGTGTCTTGTAATTGAGTTGTAATCTAATATCAGACTAGTTTTCAAATAATAACTTGGTTTTGTCGCTATCGTATCTCTAAAATCTTTTAGAATTTGTTTAATGGTGTATTTGCAACAAGTAAAACATTTTCCCGCACAAATAACACTTGAGGTCACGCCTGAGGAGAGTGAGTAAAAAGAATTAATGCATAATTCATTCTTAAGCACAACACATGCATACATACGTATGTATGTATGTGCTTACACACACAGTGGCACACACACTTTATAAGTTCTCTTGGACGGCTACCTAATTGGTAGCGAGGTTGTAAAGGAAAGTATCTTGTTTTAACCAGTATTCTTTCAAACTTAAAGTTTTGTAGATTTTTATTGTCCCTGATATCGTGATCATTTGAAGAGTATGAATTAAGGATTTACATTCTCTCGCCAAGATCCGAAGTTCAGCTATACTTCGCCCCAGAAGGATTGATATATATCCTTTTGCTCCAACAAAAACAGGTATGAAGCTGAAAGTGTATCTTGGGAACAATTGGTCCATAGATGCCCTCTTTCCCTCGTATTTTTCTAATCACATTGGTGTCCAGGGGACAGATGAGTTCCACAACAGATCATACATTTCCCTTGTGATCCCAAACAGCAATATTTGGCCAGTTGTGCTTTAGCTTGGCGGCCACTTTACTTTTCAAGTTCGACCAATACTCTTTTGACTCTTCGGTCTGAATATTGGCGATTTCGACTGCAGTTGTTTTCTTCTTCGTTATACTGTTATATGTATGTATGTCTGTATGTAAGGGCATATGTGTATGTATATATACGTATATATCTATATGTACATATTTATCAATGCATACATACATATACATACATACACACACACTTGTATACATACACACATACACACACGCATATATATATATATATATATATATATATATATATATATATATATATATATATATATATATAAGCGAAACGAAAATGGGCTGAGAGAAACAATTTAAATAATGTCCTTCTTGAAATGCAGTGGCATGTATTTGGATAACAAAGACGAATAAGAATATCTGAAATATATCCTTGGTTCATTGAAATCACAGTCATTTCCACAGAAGGTAGAATAATGACTTAGTGACAACTGGCACAAACTCCAAATGAGAAGGAGAGATAATCTGAAGAACCGAGAATTTTACAAAATAGACATTTCATTAAGGAAAAGACATTTTAATTGTTGGAAGACAAGAGAATAGCTCTTTGACCGTGTTTACTCCTTATTAGACATCATCCGCATTACATTTGGTCTTTCGTTCTCTTAATGGCATCTCACTTTCGGAGGATTCTTGGTCCTTGAAAGTATTTCTCTTTCTCATTTGAAGTTTGTAATATTTGCTACCAAGTGATTAGTCTTCCCCGTATAGAAGTAGAGATAACTTCATCAAATCAACAAATGATTAAGTATTTTATTTAATCTATCCTTCTTTTGTGAGAATGAAATGAAATAGATGAGATATCGATTTTTAGACACTTGTTCTGTATTAGTATAGAAGACAAGAGTTAAAAAGAAAACAACGAAAAAGTGTAAAGCGAAATGCACAGATGAATCAGCCTGGAGTGATAGACAGGAAAGGAGTGGAGTTAATGGTTTGTAGCAGAGAAAAGCAAACGTGCGCTAAGGAAAATAATTCAGCACTGGAGCACAGAGATGATGTGTGATTGAGTTTACGTAGGTGTACATGTGTGAGTTAGAATTGGGAGTTAACTGTGTGGGAGAAGTTATGTGCGAATGTGTCTATATTGGTGGTGTGGGTGTGAATAAAGCTTGTATTGCAAGGGTTGTACAAACAAGGCATCATAGCGTGTGTGGGTTGGTCTGTGATAGATGGGTGGTAAAATGAGTGAAAATGGAGGATTAGAAAACGGGTAGTGGAAAATATCAAAGGAGTAGTGTGATAAACATGTATGGGCATTTATCAGCGCGCACGAGTGTGTGTGTGTGAGAGAGAGGCGAGGTTAACGGAAAACTAGACAGTTATTCATAGATGGGGCAATTCTCTTTAAATCGTAGAATAACTATTGTACCCAACAATACCGGAAAATGGTGGTCTCGTGGTACTGTACATGCTTAAAAACTGTGAGCTACAGGTAAGAGTATTCTGAGACTTGAAGTTGTGGGCTAGAGAGGTAAATGATTCTTGTTACGTTGAACGTCAACAAATTATTCCCTAATGTATTCAGCTTCGTTCCACAACATGTAAAATGCACTAGATGACCCTTTTGGTGGTGCAGGGTAAACAGTCCCCGATATGGAAAAATTAGCTCTGACCGTGTAGGGCGGTGATGCTCCGTAAACGAAAGGACGTTATAGCGAGAGAAAGAGCAGGTACAAGGTAACTCGATTTGATGGGGATTGAAATATTTGTTGTAGGTTGGCAAAATAGCTGTCAATAAATTTTAAGGTAACTAAAAAATGCTATATTAATATAACTTTATAGTATAAGAGATAAACTTCTGGTGAAACGAGACTTCTACTCATATACAATTGCGAGCGGTTGTGATTTCACTTGCTCTTCTAATGTTCTTGAGAAAGACACAGACGCCAGTAATTTCATCTGTCTGTTTTTAGAGACAATATTGCTAATCAGCTGCCAACAGATATCTCTGAACAGGAACAGTTAAAAGATTTTGCTTATTTTTGCACTAGAAAAAATAAAATAAAATTTAGAAAGAACCCTCTGCAAATTATATCGTTTTTTTTTTTATATATACAGAATCACTTTAAAATAAAAATAAAATTTATCTGAAAACAGATTTGCACAAAATTTAAACCAGCCTGTTTTATAGATTATTTTAATATATATTGTTAACATAATATTTTTTATCACATTGTTACGTGACTACAGATTGTAGTGGAGGATCATAATCATAATCGATTTGGTACATAAATGGTACTTATAGCTTTTGATGGCGATTTATAGTTAGAAAATGCAAAAGGAGGCAACTGAACATGACGACATGCCCAATGCTTTACTGTTTCTACCATTCTGCCACTTTTTAAAACTATGTTGCCCGATCTTGTAAGAATTAACTCCGTTTCATACATTTAGAGTGTCTAAAGCATTGTGCCTCACGTCAAAGAAACATTATGTCACCATAATATTGATTTCATAGGCTCAAGGCCTCACATGTTTTGGAAAGCATACAACCGATTGAAATTGTTTCCAGTACCTAAATAGTAGTTATTTCATTGACCCCAAAAGGATTTGAACTCCACGTCATAATATCAATAAGACTCTAGTGCTATTCCATTTCAAAGATCAACTGTAAACTAATGATTTATGACTACAGCACCAGTATATAAAATGACAAAAAGTATTTTGAGAAAGAAATTTAATTTTATTAAGCTAACAATTTACTCAGACTATAAGAGAGGATAACAAAGAAGTATTGTAAAATAGTAATTCATGTGAAAATTCAATTATCTTATATGTTAAAATAAGTTCTTTTCTAAACCTAATTTAGTTTCTATTTCTTAAACGTCGAGTAACAACTACGTTTTTGAAAAATAAATAAATAAATAAATAAATAAAATACTATTAATATTTATGTTCTTCAATTCGTTGTGTAAAAAATGAACTTCCAGTAACGTGATAATGTGTGCTTTTATAATTGTGAAAGTAAACTATAGGACACTTTAATTTAGTGTAAGTAATGAATTAAAGTATAACAAATGCATAGTTTGTAAAAACAACAAGCAGTAAATTTGAGTCCTTAGAGCATCGAATAGAATGCATCAAGATATTTGTACTTCCACTCGGGACTCTGATTTCAATTCTTATAGTTGCCAAGCTTGTTTTTGTCCTTACAGAGTCGATAAATAAGTATGACGGAACTGCAATACCATCGGACGGTTATCGCTTGGTATTTGTTCTACCACTTTGCAATTTGTATTTAAAATCCCGCCATGGCTTTTGGGGTGATTTACTTAATCAGTGACCGTTATTAACACCACCTCCTGTCATTTTGAGTACTTTTAGCAGAGTCCACTCTGTTTCGAGCATTCGTACCCGGTTTGCGATCTGAGGTCAACTTCCTCTATTCCACTCTCCAGTTTTGAAAGAATTGTTATATAAAAAACAACATAGATACATTATATTTTCAATTCTTGAAACTGAAATTGTGAAAGTTTAGAGAAGTCGAATTTAAATCGAGAACTATTGTTCCAAACTAGCTTTAAAATTATAATAAGAATATGTGGAAAATCTAAAATAAAAAAAATAGAACTTGAATCAGTCATGTATTTAATAAAATATGTGTATGTGCATACACGCATACATACATACATATCATGCGTATTCCTAAAATGAATTGTAGAAAACAGAAAACGCGGGGTGGTATTTCTGCTATTTTTTTAAATTTTCAATGCAAAATCTCCTGTGCAGTTTCTACATACTCAATATTTTTGCTCTCAGCAAAACCTACCATCCGTTTTATATTTTTGACAATTTCATTTTGCAGAAGTTCCACAAACTATCTTTCCTATTGTCATCTTAAAAGAAAGCAGTGTGAAGTCATTATGAACTGAAGTTTTTTCAAACATCTTCCAGCTGTAACAAATGTTAGTTATCGTGTTGAAGGAACGATCTGTAAAATTGTTGCCTTGGTAATATGTGTCAAACATGCTTATTTCTTTCAAATTCACTTTCGACTTTTGACTTGATAAGATTCAAATTTGGTTTTCTTCAAATGCTATCTCTTGCAGTCAATTTCTGAACATATCCTGTTGAGCAAAATATTTCCGACTGAAAGTTAAACCGGAAGGCACGATTATATCAGCAGACATCTAAATTGGATGTTCTGGAATAAAACCGTATAGCAGAATCATATGTCCTATAATTTCTGCATTATAGAATCATTCTATAAAACGCATAGAGTATGTTTGAAAAACAAAGAAACATAATAACGCATTATCTTTATTAAGTGACATCAATTGAGATAAGTTAAATGTTGTTTTACGCTAGCTCTAATTACAAACGTGGAGGCGCAATGGCCCAGTGGTTAGGGCAGCGGACTCGCGGTCATAGGATCACGGTTTTGATTCCCAGACCGGGCGTTGTGAGTGTTTATTGAGCGAAAACATCTAAAGCTTCACGAAGCTCCGGCAGGGGATGGTGGCGAACCCTGCTGTACTCTTCCACCACAACTTTCTCTCACTCTTACTTCCTGTCTCTGTTGTGCCTGTAATTCAAAGGGTCAGCCATGTCACACTGTGTCACGCTGAATATCCCCGAGAACTACGTTAAGGGTACACGTGTCTGTGGAGTGCTCAGCCACTTGCACGTTAATTTCACGAGCAGGCTGTTCTGTTGATCGGATCAACTGGAACCCTCGACGTCGTAAGCGACGGAGTGCCAACAACAACAAAATTATAAACACACATCATGACAATTTTATGATAGTCTACAGAGGGCGCAATACCTTCAGCAATCCTTTTATGTCGGAGCTGAACCCTTAGTCTTTGATCACCATAATCCAATCTGCAAGATAGCAGCTCCTTTTCTGTTTGGGTGTTGCACCATAGCGTTTGAACTGTTTGAACAAGGATGATTACTGGAGTTCCCGAGGCAAATGTTACTTTCTATCCATTGGTGTATTACATGCTCATCTGCATGGCATATAGCTGGATTAGTGCTGCAAACTTCAGGACCCTATATTGAGTTAAGGTGATATAGTAATGCAATGTACTCTGAAATTCTTGCAGGTGCAACTGTTGCTTGTCAGCACTTATATACGAATATTGTCCGTTAAAAGGTAACTTCATTCCAACCCTAGATCCTGAATCTACTGTTTAAAGTCATACCTAAGATTAATTAATCTGTATTACTGCCGCTCGAATAATTATAACCATTATGATTCTTAATACTTAATTCAAATGAAATAATCAAAGCACGATTAAATGTAATCTGAATTTTAAAATTTAATGATATTCTGAGGAAAGATTTCATAAAAACAACTTCATTCTGTTCTTTATACCTAATGATATCTCCTAAAGAAGCCAAGAAAATATATCAAATGAGGAATAGCTATGGGTGAAAAAAATTCAAAGCGAAATCAAACTTCACAAGTACACATGTACCTTTGGAAGAGTGATAGCAAAATGAAACTTCTAAAACTTCTGATCACAGGCCTTTTCAATTATTCCTTCTTGAAAAGTTTTAGCTGATTGTGATTGACCATTGTAAGCAGTTCCATTAGGAGTCAAGCAGAAATCGCTGACATACAAATTGACTATTCAACAAATGAAACTCTACATAGCCGTACAGTCTACTAGAAACAATAACTATATATTCCTTAAATCACAGCCTACCGTCTCATAGAAACCAAAGTAGATTAGGTAATGTATTCAAGATATGATTTGGAAATAATATTAGATGGTGACAATTGAAAGGCTTTTAGGTATGGGTTTCTTTCTTCCTCAAAGTTAATCCGTGGCTAAACAAAAACAAACCGAAAATGAACTTCAAAGTTATTGATTCTAGACGTCGGCGCCTTACAAAAGGTGCAACGGAGTTCTGTTTATTTGCATTGAACCTTACATAAAAATAAAGTTCAAAGGAAGTTCTGTCACATACAGTGCAAGACAGTAAAGAGTTTACTTTTCTCTATTATGTACTGGACATCTGTACAACAACAACCTTAGGCGTGATCACTCATTTAAAAGACAAAAGAATATGGTTGTTCCAAGTGAAGTTGTAAAGAAACTATATAAATTCAGTGTTAGATATATCCTTCATATCACTTTTGCTGAAGATTATTGCATACAACAAGCTAATATACGAACTTCTCTGTGGTCGACCAATATAGTAGAAATACCAACCAACTGATCATCATATCATGTCCAGCCACTTTAAAAACAGGAAGGACACTGTTATAAACTTTGCCACAAACAAATGAACTCGTGTGGTTATGGGTGAAAATCTGTGAATATAGGTGTCCTCGAAGACGGCTGACTGAAGTTAAGCAACAAAGCGACAGCTGTATGTCATCACAAACTATTATTTATACTAAAAGGAACAACAACTTGCAGAACTTAACTGAAACAATTAAATTTTACCATAGAGCCCATAATTTAGTAACTATAAGTACTGAACTGGCAATTTTAAATGACAAGAAAAGGTTGATCATGATAGAGACATCAGGTTGAAACTCCGACTAGATATGTAATAGTATTCTTTTACTTGTTGTTTCAGTCGTTTGACTGCGACTATGCTGGAGGTTTTTAAAGGATTTTAGTCGAAGAAATCGCCCCCAAGAGTTATTCCTTGTAAGCCTAGTACTTATTCTATCGCCTTCTTTTGGCGAACCGCTAGATTACGAGGATGTAAGTACAATAATATCGGTTGTCAAGCGATGTGGTGTTGGTCGGGGTGTAAGCACAGACACAAAACACACACATACGACAGGTTTCTTTCAGTTTCCATCTACCAAATCCACTCACAAGGCTTTGGTAGGCCTGAGGCTATAGTAGAAGACACTTGTCCAAGGTGCCACTCAGTGGGACTGAGTCCGAGAAAAAATAATGATTTGTAACATAGGTACAAGACTGAAGATTAAAGACAAACTTCACGTCAGTGTGATTTCATTTCAAAAGTTAGAAGCTGGAACAAAATACTATAAAGTATTTTTGTCCAATGCTTTAACGATTCTTCTTCTTAGCGCCCTAGTAATACTACAAACAATAATGTTCATACAATATCAGTGAATGAAATATTTAACTATCAACTTAATTATTTATTTGAATGTTATAAAGTCAACACATGCAGAATTCGAGCCCAGCAAAGTGCGAAATCAAGCGAGATGTGAAGTACCTAGTCCAGAGTCCGACAGTCTCCACTGTATTAACCTTAATCTTCCTTGGTTAAATTAAAAATATTTTTAGAAACGGAAATAATATTGGATTAAAATTTTCAATAATGAAAATTATAAGCGATGTTAGAGCATACTGCTTAGGTTCTCAGCAGCTAAAGAGATCTCTGTTGTGAGATTTCATTTATAAAGAATATTTTACACCACATTGACTCATGAATTTTCTTGTTCATACCACTTGTGTTGAGCACTCCTAATTTTCTTGTTTTATAATTTGTTATTGTGATTTTCAGGTTCTTTCGTACCATAAGTGCATGAGATATTACACACGACATGTTTAATTTTTCTACCTACTTCTTAGGCGTAACTCTGGAAGTTATTCCGAAGTCTATAGACTTGCCCTTGAACGCTATTGTGACGTCAGTCTAACCACATATATTGTTTCTTCTTAGTCAAACTTTTACAATAAGGATGAGCCAGTGTTCATTTGATTTTCTTTTACAGAAATATATTAAAAGTGAACTTTAGATTTTTAATATAGTTTCTCTTTGTTTGCTTTTTATTTTGAAGAAAACACATGACCTAAGATTAATAAAGTGAAGATTAATGAAACATTAATGGAGTTTTCATATGGACACATTGCATCTCAGATTTGATTATAGTGAAGAACCGTGTCTTTCCTACCGAAGAGGATATTAAAGAAATTGACAAAAAAAAAACAAACTTACGATATAATACCAACGGGAGAAATCAGAAACCAAACATTTAGCTTATTTGCAAAATTCCTTCAGCAGTAATAAAATAAACTGAATATCTTTAGCAAAGTAAAATAGTAGCCGATATCTCCTCCAAAAATATATTAGAAACTTTATCAACTTACTTAAATATGATTAATAGCTTTTATTATGTAAATCATTACTGTTGTTTAACCTGTATTTTTGTACGACTAAGTCGCCGTTTAAAGTGTCCGGTTTTTAAGTTATTAAGTTGTAGTTTGATGGAATCTTTCGAGCAACTTTCTAGAAGCTCCCTCGTTGGCTTGCAATCCTATAAGAGAAAAACTTAGTACAGAAATAGCAAATAGCAAAGCACAGAAATTGCAAAGCACAGTGTCTGGGCAGACATTGACCACCAACAAATACCTAAGCAAACAGAGAATAACTCGAAATGCTCTTATCAAAAATAAAATAGTAATGTGTTTATGAAGTTATATTTCTAAAGGAGTCAATAAGTCACTGGAAGCAACTGCACGGCAACTTGATCAAGTGTTTTCTACTATAGCCTTGGATCAACCAAAGCCTTGTGAGAAAATTTAGCAGACGTAAACTAACAGAAGCCTGTCATATATATATATATATATATATATATATACATAAATTTAAGGAATGGAGAAAACGCATGTTATAACTGCATACTTTATTCCTACATATGTTTCAAAGGATTACAACCTATGTGATCCATAGGAATCTGTGATGTTAAAATTGTAACCTTCTCTTCAGGGAATGCATGGGAATCATCTTAAACGTAAGACATTATGACCGAGTATGAAAACAATAGATGGATAAGGTTATGACATGATTCATTTGAAAAAAACCGTTAGAGAATTGGACGCTACCGGATAGTGGGTTGGACAACACATACATATAAATGCATATACATACATGCATACATACTTTCATATACATATATACACATATATATATATATATACACACACACACACACACACACACACATATATATATATATATATATATATATATATATATATATATATATATACGTATATATATATACACACACACATACACACATACGCCCACATTTATATAAAAAATATATGTCTATATTTAGATGTATGTGTGTGTAAATATACATGCGTATATATGATTGTGTATACATGTATATGTGAGTGTGTATGTCCACATGTGTATGTAAATGTATGTATATGTGTATATGTGTGTGTCTGTGTATATATAAATATATATATATATATATATATATATGTGTGTGTGTGTGTGTGTGTGTGTATGTATATATGTATACTTGTGTGGATGTGTGTATGTATGTTTGTAAGTATATATGTGTGTATATGTGTACATATATCTGTATGTGTGTGTATGTATGTATGTATGCGTCTGTGTGTGTATGTGTTGGCCGTTGACTGAACACTATTCAATTTTTTTTCTCCGTGTTTTTCTCCTTGTCTCCGTATTCTTTCTGTTGAAGAGCGTAGCTCGAAACGTCAAAGACTTTCCGTATTCCCGAGCGTCATACTAATATATACTTTTGTTATTTACATCACCTGTCCTCGTCTGTTGTTATTATTTGTATATTCTCCCATATATATATATATATATATATATATATATATATATATATATATATATATATATATATATATATATATATATATATATATATATATATATATATATGTATGTGTATATATGTATATATGAACACATATGAGTTCTTTTTCTTATATATATGTATTTGTATGTATGTATGTATTGATGCGACGACCGAAAATACAATTGGCATTATATCCCTATCTCCCGGGCTGGGTTTTGAACCCGTACTCTGGTCAGTTGGGGACAATGGTATTTCCTTTGTCTCGTCGGCAACCACAGCTATTTTTAGCGTAGCTGCCCCCTTTCCGGTCACCGAAAGTTCAGCAGGACAGGAATTGGCGGGAAGCAGTCGGCCGAAGCAGTGAGCAGAGAATTTTGGCCAGTGGCGTTCTGGCAGCCAGCAGAGGCATTTGGGTTGTAGCAGCCAGCCGGGGCAGTCGAGCTGTAGCAGCCAGCCGGAGCAGTTGGGGGACAGCAGTTTGCCCGTGGAGATGGAGCAGTCGAAGAGATGAAGATGAATAAGTCTGACATAGAGAAAGCTATGGTCAGCAGAAACGCATAGAGTCCCAGAGAGAGAGGGACATAGAGATGAAGCAGTTGTACAGAGATGAAGATGAAGAATTATAAGTCTGACAGAGAGAAAGATATGGTCAACAGAAACGCATAGAGTCCCAGAGAGAGAGAGAGGGACAGAGAGACGGAATTGTAGTGGCAAACTGCCTTGGTCAGTGGAAGTAGCAGACCTGAAGGAAACGAACTTCGTTGTGGTAAATGCTTTTACATTATTTTAGAGAAAAAGAACTCTGAGTTGTTAACTGTGTTGTTGTTAAATGCTTCTAAAAGAAAGGAAAAGAAAAGAAATACAAAAGAAAGAAGCAGAAGGACTTTGTTGTCAAATAAAACTTGAGACACGAACTTTGCGATGTAAAAATGATTGAAAAGCTTGTAATTGTTTGGAAACTTTGTCAACGTTATTGAATTGTTATTATGTAATGTTATATTCTAATGTTTTAAATGTATTCTGTGATGTTATGTATGTAAAAAGAAAAGGTTACCCAACGCATGGTCTTCATGTTGTTTCTTCCTCCCCTCCTTTTGCCTGTGTTGTTCTTCGTTACGTGCTCCAGCCGGGGCTTTATTATCGGTCAGGTGACCGACAGACGAGTTGCTATCTCACTGAGCGTATGAACGTTCGCGCGCGCGCGAGTCCCCTCTTCGGGGTTAAGGAGGTGCTTCGCGTGCGGGCGTTCGTAACAGTATGTTTGTACATACGTGTGTTCACGTATGTGTTTGAATACATGTATGTCTATGTATATGCGTATCTGTTTATTTGGTTATAGGCGTAGATGTATATGTATGTGTATGTGTATGTGTCTTTTTCTATCTATATATATATATATGTATATATGTGTGTATGGGGACATGCACATATATATGTATATTTGTATATGCGTATGTACGTGTGTGCATATGTGTAAATGTGGGCGTATGTGTGTATGTGTGTGTATATATATATATATATACATATATATATATATATATATATATGTGTATATATATATATATATATATATATATATATATATATGTGTGTGTGTATATATGTATATGAAAGTATGTATGCATGTATGTATATGCATTTATATGTATGTGTTGTCCAACCCACTATCCGGTAGTGTCCAATTCTCTAACGGTTTTTTTCAAATGAATCATGTCATAACCTTATCCATCTATTGTTTTCATACTCGGTCATAATGTCTTACGTTTAAGATGATTCCCATGCATTCCCTGAAGAGAAGGTTAAAATTTTAACATCACAGATTCCTATGGATCACATAGGTTGTAATCCTTTGAAACATATGTAGGAATAACGTATGTAGTTATACCATGCGTTTTCTCCATTCCTTAAATTTTTAAATATACTCAAATACCCAAAATTTCAAGGAGTTTCTGCCTCAAAATAGGAACTACACCACAGTTATTTTGTGTTCTTTGCTACCTTGGTTTCTATTAATCCATTTATTCTATCCGAAGAATTTTTAATCATTAAGATAGAAGAAATACATATAATTAAATATATATATATATATATATATATATATATATATATACACACAGACATTGGGTCTTCCTATAGATAATGCGGTGTTTTTGTACTTCTTTTATTTTTCAAAATTAAGATAAAGTTCTTTTTTAAAATTAAATATACTCTTCATTTTCTACAATGCTCTTCCATATATCTGGTAGACTTGCAAGGCCCCTCTTTCAAAATTCACTTGTCCGTGACGAAAAATACTCCTCCAGTACTGTTCTGACTTTGTCTACAGAATTTACATTTTTTCCGTCCAAATGATTTTGAAAAGTGCGGAATAAATGATAATCAGATGGGGTAATGTCCAGAGAATATGGTGAGTCAGGCATTGTTTTCCATTCAAACTGCTCCAGCCTTTGGAACGTCATCCTGACTGTACGTGGTCAGCATTATCCTGATGGAAGAACACTTTCCGTCTTGAAAGGAAAGATGGTCGTCTTTCTTCCAGCACTGACTTAAACTGCTCAAGCTGCTTACAGTAGATCTCCCTTGTTATCATTTGGTTTGGGTTTAAAAGTTCAAAGTGGACTAAACCTTCCATATCCCACCAAACAGATAACAACACCTTACACCAGTGAAGACCTTCTTTAGCCAAAGGTGCCGGTGTTTCTCCTTTCTTCGGTGCTTGACATTTTCATATAGAACCTATTTCTCGTCACTAGTCACTATTCGGTCCAAAAAATGTTCAGCCGTGCGACGTGACAGCAGAGACCACGCGTTCACTCTCTACGCGCGATTAGACTTGGAAAGTTTCTGAGGAACCTATTGACCTAATTTGTTGACTTTTCCGATAGCATGAAGGTGCCGATGAATGGTTGAATCCAAGCTTCTCTGCTAGCTCCTCAGCAGTTACAATGTAATTTTGTTCCACCAGAGTTTGCAGGACGCCCTCGTCGAGCTCTATATATCTTCCAGGACGAGGCTTGTCTTCTAGGCTGCAGTTTCGAACTCGGAATTTCTGGAACTACCGTTGACACTGGCTTACGCTTATTGTCCGATCCCCATATACATATTTAATATTGCTTGCACTTGTTGCGTTGTTGCCTTTATTGAACTCATGAAGCATAATATGCCGAATATGCTCCTTTGTCACTTCCATTATAGCTTTGAAAAAATAACTGTTTAAATCGAACTGCACACTTCAAAACCTGCACTAAGAATAGGTATAAGGTAAAATTACTACCTGCTTTTATAGCAAGTTGATACAAGTTTATCCCGTCCCTCTCCAACTTTTAGTTCAAGCAATTGCAAAAACCGCATTACTTATGGGATTACCCAATATGTATATACACATGTAGATGTAAGTATGTACATATATGTGTGTATACATGTATATATATTCTTTGTATTATTACATTATTGAACGCACACGTCCTTTTTTGCAAGTAAGTCTACTATTATTCTGACGTGACTATCTTTCTATCTATCTATCTATCTATCTGTCTATCTATCTATCTATCTTTCTATCTATTTATCTGTCTTCCTCCATCTTTCTATCTATATCTCTGTCCTGGCCTCTACTTCACTGCTATACCCTTCTGTCCCTTCCTCCTTGTTCCACTTCCTCCCTCCACCATCCTCTCTGCTCTCGTGTGACCTGTGGTCAACTTTCTTTTCACTCCAGCCGCTGTGAAGGCAAGACGAACTACTAGCGTTCTACCTCAGATTTGCGTTTGGCCGTACGGCTTTTGAATGTTGTTTTCACTGTCCATTTCTTCCTGTCTTGGTTTGTGTTTGCCACCTTGGAATCCTCTGTGTAGTGGGTTGATCCACTACTCAGGAAGAGACTATTCTAGAGTACGTTCTGTCTTATCTTCGAAACGTCTAGATAGAATAGAGACAGCTGATGAAGGGATATTCCAAGTGGCTTTCCGTTTTCCTATATGTTCGTTCCGTTGTCTGTAGTTTATTGTTCTAACGTCCTGTACCCTGATATGCATGTATATACACATGTAGATGTAAGTATGTACATATATGTGTGTATACATGTATATATATTCTTTGTATTATATATATATATATATATATATATATGTGTGTGTGTGTGTGTGTGTGTGTGTGTGTGTGTGTGTGTGTGTGTGTGTGTGTGTGTGTTTGTGTGTGTTGCTCGCGCATGTCTTTGTATATGTTTGCCATCAAATCACTTAACAACTAGTGTTGTGCTTACATCCACGTAACTTAGCGGTTCGGTATAAAAGCCCGATAGAATAAGTGACTGATTTTTAAAAAATAGATAATAGGACCGATCTATCCAATAAAAACCCTTCAAGGCGGTGACCCAGTATGTTTGCAGTTCAATGAGTGAAACGAGAACAAAAAGCAAAAAGAAATGATGCCTCGGGGTGATTTCTGGAAGAATTAATCTAACCAGCACTCATCAAAGTTCGTTTCTTTCCTTTCTTATATTGTCTTGTCGATGTGTACTCTTTTGGTGTACATATTTCACTATACTGTATTTATATTTACATCTTAAATTGATGGCTAGGTACGATAAATACCTTGCAGCATTTTATTGGTCAATGTATTATGTAACTCACCGACTGACCTCTCACATTGGTCTCTAATAATTCATAGAAACATCTTCAAAAGGGTACATTAACTTTCTGAACATGAAGCCATGTTAAAGATGCCGTGTAATTTGTAATCACTGAAGGTAACCAGATATGCTATCTTATTAAATGTTGGATCAATTGCTTTTACGTAAAATATTGACAACGCAGCATATGTTAGAAATGAACTGACGCTGTGTTTTGAATATTTATATATATCAAATGGCTTTTCTGAACTCTCTTCTGGCAGGAGATAACTAAAGATTAGAATGCTGCATTGAGATTCATTTCCTAACGGAATCAGAATTTGTTGTTAAAAATATTTCCATATGCTGTATATTATATATAATTTATGAATTTTAAAGTTAGTTGGTCGATTATTCAGAAAAGTGCAATCATTGATGCCAAGTAGGAAGTTTGGATAAATCTTGAAATAACAAGAAATGGCAACTGTAATCTTAGCATTATGGTACACGAGGAAATATATTCCAGATATTCTTACCAGCTTCAAAGCAACTTGTATTTTTTTTTTTATTTACAAATCTCTGATGTTAGTTCTTATTTTCTCTATGCATCAGTCTTTTAGGGTAGCTATTAATTTCTAGTAGTTTTCCTTTACCATGAGTTTTCCTTTCAATTATATCGTCCTATATGATCTTTATATAAATATAAATATAAATATATATGTATATGTATATATATATATATATATATATATATATATATATATATATATATATATATATATATTTATGTATGTGTGTGTGTGTTTGTAAGTTTGTATATATATATATGTATGTATATATGTGTATGTGCGTGCGTGCGTATGTGTGCGCGCGTGTGTGTGACATATATGATATATACATATATACGTACATACATGCACTCACACACACACACACACACACACACACACACACACACACACACACACACACACACGCACATGACTTTTATTTACCATATCTAAAACCACTATAAACACAATTCTTATGTATACCGTACATAGAGTATTATATAGTACCATGATATATTCCAACTTCTTGATGTCAGTCTCCAGTCAGTTCTGGCGTGTTACAAATCACTAGCCTGAAAATGTATGTAATATTTTTGTTTATACTCTCTTTATGTTCTGAAATTATTACAAAATAGTATAACTAGTACGAGTTAGAATTTGTTTCACACTTATAATAAGCATTTCTTTCAGCTTTACGATCTGAGTTCAAAGTCCACTGAGGTCGAATTTCGCGGTCGATAAAATAAATAAATAGTGGAGGTCTGGGGTCGATGAAATCGATTATCATCGAGGTCGAATTTCGGGGTCGATAAAATAAATAAATAGTGGAGGTCTGGGGTCGATGAAATCGATTATCATCTTCCCATGAAATTTCACGCTTTGCGCCTATAGTAGAAAGGATTTATATGCTTGTATAAGTACGCACATATTTATGTTTATAAACATGCATGAAAGATCCGTTTTCTATTTTGTGTCTAGCTTTTGACTAGGAGATGCAAATGAGTCAGAAGGGAACTCACATTTTCTGAAGAGGTAGCAATAACTTCTCTACGGTCTGGCATGGTTCTTCTACTTATCAGTACAGAAACGATCAACATGGCTGAACTCATATCACCCTGGAAGTACAGCCTTGATATTTCTCACTACCTCAAGAAAACCAAATAAACCAAATATCTATTCCCCACTGAAGTCAGCTGACACGATTTCTCGACAAGATCAGAGCTCTATATCATGCAGATATTCATGAGAGAGGTAGCTGAAACGTATCCAAAGTGGTCGAGCCGTAAATGGAGCCCGTTTGTTGGCGAACGCTAATTCCGTCCTAACTTCCCATTCATGTGAGAGGCTTAATATTTGTAACACTGAGATATCTGATGAAGATACAGAAAGTTTCCAATAATGCTTTAATGCTTAAGTTACCATTGCGAGGAAAACCTCCAAAATTTACATGTTCAACTTTTCTCTTGCTGTAATTGTCGCTCTACTCATTGTCACCCGCTTTCTCTTCCTCTTTGCCCCCCTCTATCTCCTCCATTTCCTTTTCTTTTCTCGACAAGTTTCTCCCACTACTTCTCTACACATGTAATCACATGCAAATGAACATTTCCTTTCAGTTTCTTTGTGTTGCTCTTATTGATAGGATGTGAAACATTTCTGTCTTCTTTTTCTTTTACTTTTTATCACAAACCTGAGGAAGCAATATGTCTGAAACGTCGGAAACTCCTCTCACCTCAGCATATATTCTTAATTCGTTGTGCTATAGAATGCATACACGCATATATAAATAATCACAAAGACAGAGAGAGAGAAAGAAAAATGGAAAAGGGGAGGGAGAGAGAGAAAGGAAGAAAGTGTGAAGAAAGAAAGAGAGAGAAGAGTTATGCTTTCTTGTATTACAAATATCCCTATTGTCTGTTTTGAGCTAGTGTTGAAATTCATTAAAGAGATTTTAGTGTTTTGACGTTACATCACTAATACTCATTTTGAATGCATCTTTCTTACTTTTCGTAAACACTACTTTCGTGCTGAAAATGTTCCACCAACTTAAGTTTGAAATTGTTCTTTGCATATTAAAATTATTCCTTCAGTTCAGTCAATCTGGATTTTTTTTCTGTGCGAAATACTTGAAGCAATGTTTCAAGTACATTATTTCTCTTTGAAATATTTCAAATAGTTTCCAGAGCAGAGTATTTCTATATGAAATACTTTAAACATAGCTTACTTGTTATATTTGAGTTAAAACATAAAATAAGTGTGTGCTCTAGCTTCAACAACTGATGATTCTTTATAATCAGGCGGGGATAAAAAGCAAAGAAGGAGAAATTTTAATATTTTGCCGATGCTGACCACCATTAATCTCCTTCAATTTAGTGTTTATACTTCAAAACAGAAATTCAATTTCGGTTTTAGGTGCTTAAAATAAATATTCCTTACAGCTGTTAATTTCCTACTCTTGTCCGTCTTTCTTCTGGGTTTGGATTGCGTGCTTTTAATCAGCCTGAGAAAATAATTATTATGGAGAAAAATAAATTGAATGTAAAGATTTTACTGTTTTACATTATTGTTAGAATTATATCATGTGATTCTTTTACTGCTTTCAGTTATCCGCTTGTGGCCATGCTATTGTTCATTACACAAAGAGAAATAAGAAAAAAAGAATTGTCAAACTTATAATTCTTAGGCATTGTTGCCATACGTCTTTGTAGCTCTCGTGATGCTGTCGACGTATGGTGGATAACATGATACAACTTTTGTTGATCATGTAAATATATGGCATATAGGTAAGTAGATCAAATGACGAGGTACCATCTACAGTCACGCAACGTTAGGTATACAAAGCCTCCAAGCTGAAGATCGTGCTTCATGTTCCATGCGTTATAGATCACAATACAGCAGAAGGGCATTTAGTAGATTTTCTATTATTCAGTTATGTAAGCTGGTAGATTTCCTTTTAGCCACATCAGAGGCGGAGAACGAGGTACTGATAAGAGTGCAACTGTTGCTGTTACTCTGCACTAATCATTGTTGGTGTACATCATTGTATTATGGTTGAGGCTAATAAGACTATTGATGCGACTGCTATTTTTGTGCACGTTCATTTTATAGACTGAATGAAAGGCGAATATTTTTTTCGGATAAGAAGTAATGTTTGAAGTTTTGTAGATATCTAATTGTTTTAACATGAATTTACATATAGCGGTAATGTAGAAGGTTGTTATGACCCTGTGATTTTTCACTTCTAATTTATTTCTTGAGTAGCGTAGGTGGTAGTCTATGGGTGAGGTCTTTGTTACGTCTAATATGTCACAAAGCACAGTTGTATTTTATTGAGGTTTACTGTTGTTAGATCATGCAGCTAGTCTCTTCCTGTAGTGACTACCTGTTCTCCTGGTATGCTTGTTCAGCATTTTGCTTCGTTACTAACTTTCAGACGTGTACTGTAAATGTTATAGAATGTATTAGTAATTTCTAGCATTTATTCCGTGTATGTATCTGCTGTGTGTGTATGTAGAGTTTATATAATAATTGCGCGTGTGATTGTGTATGGTGTGTTCATATTATTCGGTGTGATCGTGATTGTATTTGTTTGTTGTAGTGTTGTTGGTAAGATTGCTGATAAGTAGGTGTGACAGACAGCCTGTTACTTAAAATCAGGTATTTGACTGATTAATATATAATTTGTGTAGCTGCGTCTGGAGGACAGTGGAACGAAGAGAGCATTCAACACTGTATGTTTTATAGATATGTTAATGTTGTATAGGTTTATTTAAGAATTAGTGGGTGGTGATCAGATGTGTTCAAGCAATTTGAATGTCTAAATGTCTTTTGCTTGCAAAGTCTTTGTAAACTTGTGATAGAAACCATTCCAGCCATGATCATCTCATCTTTTTGCTAGGGACAGTTACACCTAAGACCACATTACTTAGTGTTCTTATATTTAAAATGTTATGATTCGCTTGAGATTTGACTGCTATAACTTGTAGGTCAAACGATCGCACTGAGCCTCTTTCTCGGGCTTGTATTGTTGTTCCTTTCTTGAGTTTGTATCACTGTTTCTTTCTTGGGCTTGTATAATGTATAAGCTGAGAGACCTGAAAGTTTTGTGTTGTGGCTTGTCTTTTATTCAGTGTATTTGGACCGCATTTTGCAATGTTTCCCTTTTAAAAGTATTAGCAGATGTGTTTTGATAGCGTACGTTCGTACGTGTGTGTGTGTGTGTGTGTGTGTGTGTGTGTGTGCATGTGTCTCTTTTCGGTAGTGTGATGGTTGAGAGTGTTAATTGAAATTTGTAGAAGCTAATGAAAGAGACGTATGAGTGTTTTGGTGACTGAATGATGCGTTTTTATACGACATTCGAAGGAATGAAGTCGAGGTTGGCAGAACTGCAGAATACTATTTAGGTTTAATCTACTTAAAAGATGCTATGACTTTACCTTCTGATTACTTCTGGCGTTAATTAGTTTAGGAGTATGTTAGTGACTTCACCCGATCTCTCAGCTTTTGAAACTTTTATTTCATTTTCCTTTTGCTATTTTTATGGTAAATGATGAAAGAAATATATATATATATATATATATATATATATATATATAGAGAGAGAGAGAGAGAGAGAGAGAGATAGATTACCTACTTCTCTTAGTTTCCGTCTACCAAATCTATTCACAAGGTTTTAGTACATCCGACACTTGCCCAAGATACGACGTTGTGGGACTGAACCCGAAATCTTGTTGTTGGGAAGCAAACTTCTTACCGCACAGCCATGCCAGCGCCAAGATATATATATATATATATATATATATATATATATATATATACACACACACACACACATAGACATGCTTATAATCATTCAAATTTATTAAAATCTGAAATTATACATTCAAATTATTTATTAATTGTTATGATGTGAATATTTAATACTTAGTAAATATGCCCTTTGCATTTTTCAATGCAAAGATTCTATTAGGAATGTTACTGATCAGATGACAAATATTCTCTTGCGGAAATTCTTGCCAAGTCCCATGCAGTAATCTCAAAAGATCTGGCTTTGAAGATGCTTTCTTGTTCTTTCTATAAAGTGTCTTGTCCACATCATGTCCCAGATGTGTTCAATATGGTTCATATCTGTTGACTGGCTTGGCTATGAAAGCTTTTTAATGCCATTCTCATCCAACAAATCTTGGTTAATTTTAGCCGTGCGACAAGGAGCCCCATCCTCCATAGATAAAAAGTCTTCTTTAATCATTTCACCACTGGAGAAGGTTGGAAGGGGTCCTTTCTGCAATATGGACACATATTTATCTGAGTTTATGTTTCCCTCACACTCCACCAGCTCTGATCAACCATTGCTCTAAATTGCTCTCCAAACCATCACGGTATAGCTGTAGTGTTTTATTGTTGGCTACATTCTTTTCACATGAAAGTGTTGATTACAGTCTCCAGATACACACTGACCGCTGTCAGGAAATACAGTAAATCTGGACTCATCAGAGTATATGAGAGTGTCCCAAAATGCTAGTGGCCTTTCCACCATCTCACTGGCCCAATCCTTTCTCCGCTTGATGTTGGTTGGTCGAAGAAGTTGCTTCCTTCTTGCCGCTCTGCCATAATAACGAAGTTTGTGGTGATACTTGACAACTGTGTGTATGTATATACTTCTGTGTGTGTCTTTGTGTTTGTGTTTGTCTCCTATCATCACTTTATAATTGGTGCTAGCTTATCTATGTCTCCCTAACTTAGTGGTTCAGCATAAGTGACCGATAGAATAAATATCCGGCTTAAAGAAATACATGAAGTACTAGCGTCAATTTTTTCGACCAAAACCTTCAAGGCGGTGTCCAGCTTGACCGCAGTCCAATAACAAACAAGTAAAAGATGACAGATAAAGTATTACATTTTCTGTTATTCCCTTTTCTGCTGACAAACAGCTTTGATTGCTGTAGGTGTATGTAGATGTGTAGAGGCGCAATGGCCCAGTGGTTAGGGCAGCGGACTCGCGGTCATAAGATCGCAGTTTCGATTCCCAGACCGGGCGTTGTGAGTGTTTATTGAGCGAAAATACCTAAATATCCACGAGGCTCCGGCAGGGGATGGTAGCGAACCCTGCTGTACTCTTTCACCACAACTTTCTCTCACTATTACTTCCTGTTTCTGTTGTGCCTGTAATTCAAAGGGTCAGCCTTGTCACACTGTGTCACGATGAATATCCCTGAGAAATACGTTAAGGGTACACGTGTCTGTGGAGTGCTCAGCCATTTGCTCGTTAATTTCACGAGCAGGCTGTTCCGTTGATCAGATCAACTGGAACCCTCGACGTCGTAAGCGACGGAGTGCCAACAATGTAGACGTCGTAAGCGACGGAGTGCCAACAATGTAGACGTCGTAAGCGACGGAGTGCCAACAATGTAGATGTACATCAAGTCATTAGAATGAGATCTGATATGACCACTATCAGAAATTTTTATGTTCCTGATTACTTTGTGAAGTATTTTACTGCTTGTTTGTATTTTTCCTTTTGATTTTTTAACTTTAAAGTTTTACTTCTGTCATTCGAGTGCAGCCTCACTGGGGTACCATCTTCAAGTGTTCAGTCAAACAAAAATCGACCTCAGTACTGTTTCTTCAGTTGGTTTCTCTTGCCGAACTGCTAAATTACAGGCGCGTAAGCAAACCAGTTATCAAGTAATGTGAGGGACAAACCCAAAGGCGAATACACAGGTGCATATGTATATATATATATATATATATATATATACGCGCACACACGAACGCACGCAAGTGAATACACACACACACGAACGCACGCACGCAAGCACACATACACACACACATACAATTATTTTTATTTATGCGCCCTTCTAAAGCCTAGCCAGGCTCATGGGCCCGGTTTCCCGGTTTCTATGGCGTATGTGTTCCCCCCAGCTGGACGGGACGCCAGTCCATCGTAGCGTTACTCATGAAACAGGAAGAAAGAATGAGAGAAAGTTGGGGCGAAAGAGTACAACAGGGGTCGCCCCCCCCCCCTGCCAGAGCCTCGTGGAGCTTTAGGTGTGTTTTTGCTCAATAAACACTCACAACACCCGGTCTGGGAATCGAAACCGCGATCCTCCGACCGCGGGTCCGCTGCCCTAACCACTGGGCCATTGCGCCTCCACACGCGCATACAAACACACACACACAAACACACAACGCACGCACGCAAGCACACACGCACACACACACACACACACATACGTCTGGCATACACACAGTTTCTGACTACCAAATTCACGATCATAATATGATCAATATGAAATAGATATATCTTATTTATCCCGTATTCATAAGACAGAATAAATAGATTTCACTTATCTAATAAATCTGTGACGGCACATTCGAAATACATTTTGAAGATTAGTTTTACTTGTATGTAGTTCAATATAAAACTAGACTGAATTCAAATAGATTTATCAAGAAGTTCTTATAAGAATCAACCTTTTAGATAGAATTGAAATTTATAACATTTTAATTGTAATTCAAGTTTTTATTATTATTTATTATTAAGGAAGTTTTTCAGTCACTCGACTACTCAATACCCTATTTAATCTGGGGAAATATGAAACAACCAGAATCTACTAATTAAAGAGCAAGGTTCGGGGACATTGACTCCGAAATATACTCATTTGTCCTACTTAGTATCCCCCATGAACATTAGCTTTTTTTTTGTTTACATGAGCTGGTGGCATACGATCATCTCTTCTTTCAGGTAGCAGAGTGATAACTTCAACAAAAATGAACGGAAGGGAAAAGGTTGATAAATGGTCTGCATCTTAAGCTATAATTAGAGTACAGAAGACCTATATAAATCTACTTTAGTCACGCCATTGATGTAATAACAGAAGACACGCTTAAGCAAACATAGATATTGATAGGACGACTGAAAGCTGGCTGAGAGAATATGATAGTACAATGCGAGATTCACGAATATACAGGAAGTTCTGGTACACCAAGACAGTTAGCAAATTAAATAGAAGTAACTTTTAAATCAGCATTATTTGCGACGACAAAAGTTAATGAAGTAGCGTGTATGTTGTCGGGCAGACGTCCGGTGAATGCAATACAATACAATGAAATTGTCGATATTATTTGCTGAGTTTGAATCACATTAACTGGATTGTGAATCTGATATCTTTGGTTCACAATAAACCTTATAAATACTTAATACAATGTTTCTAATATCTATATTACAAGTAATATATTATTGGACTGGCAGCGTCGGACAAAATGCCATCTAGTATTTCTTGTAGTTCTTTATGTTCTGAATCGAAATGCCTCCGTGGTCAACAATTCCTTTCATCCTTCCAAGGTCGATACAATAAAATACTACTTCTTGCACTGGGATGATGGTATCGGCTGACCCCCCTCCCCCTCAATATTGCTGGCCTTAGACAAAATTTGAAACCTTTGGACAAGATCCCCGACCTAACAGTGATCTCAAGAGTGCAACAACTGCAGGTGATAATGGAGGTTAGAAAGCTTTAATGCTAAAATTGCAGAAACGCCAATCACCTTGACACCTTCCGTCCCCAACAGGAAGAAGAAGCGGAAGCAGGGAAATGGACTCTACTACCACCAACACTACAACATCGATAGTGACAATAATGAAACCAAGTACAACAGTAACACCCAGCTATAATATTTAACCGCAGTAATGTTGGTTGTAGCATCAGTAGCACGATTAATGGAAATGGCACGTACAGCAAAAACAAAAGCAACAATGCTAGTAGTAAAAACAACCACAACAAAACAGCAAAAGAAGCACCATCCTCAAGGACATCACATCCCCCGACAACAGTAACAAAAAATCTCAAAATAGGAACGAAAATAACAAGAGCTGCTTCTCCAACCACTCAGAAATGTCATCTGGCGAAAGTAAGGGAGAACACTTGAAATAACAAAAAAAAAAAATACTCAGAAAACAAAAGTAAAAAAGTACATTGTGCTAAAGAAGCCGGGAGATCTGAACGAATAACACTAGTACTATCAACAATATCATCGTCACTCCACCACACACCACATTCACACTCACAAACACCACTAACATTACAAACATAAGCAAAACCAAATTCATACCCAGAAATTGGCAGTTTTGAGAGGTATCCCGTATAAACTAGAAGGAGGTGAAGTTAGTTTATGAGATGATGTCAACACTATAGTGTCGGACATCAAATACAGCAAGGTGATCAATAGTGTTCTGAGGGGCTACGAAGCGGTGATACGGTCAAATGTGGTCTAGTTTGGTTCTGATCTCCAGGTAGACAAGAACAGGAGCGAGGTGATGAATAGGGTGGTCAATCTCACCCATGAATGGGTCGAGAGAAAGCTATCCCTGAAGGTTCAAGTGAAGGCAGCGAACGCTTACATCTCATCCATCATTTACTACTACCTAATTGTCATGTCTTGACTCGTTTTATGGCTGACCAGACTAAAGCACTTGCTCTAATGCTTTCTGTGGAGGGGACGGATTCGCTATTCCATCCCTTTCACTGGCGGTCTATTTGCTGTCAACATTTGCTGCATGGCGGACTGCCGTAGCTAAAGGTGCACGGATGCATTGAGGTTTCGACAGCTACAACACTTCTTTAATGGTGAACAGAATAGTCATCATTTGTCAGAATCACTTTTTTGCAGCTCTTCTCTTTGACAGAGCTGCAGTCTCGGATCAGACTGGGTGCTTGACACAAAGAGTGTCGTTGGGTGCTCACAGCCCTCTACTGATCGGACAGTGCGGCCATTGAAAGTTTCAAGTAGTCCTATAGGAGATTAATGGTGGACAAGTGTGACGACGTCCTCGAGGAAACTCCCAGCGTCAATGAAAATCAACTGGCTGTTCTCCTCCGAAGAACTCTCAGTACAGAACCTATGGGTAATTTCAAGAAAATCCTAGACTAGCAGTGCTAATGAGTGATATCATCAGTTTGAGATAAGATATACATTCATGGTAGTATCGAGCCTGTCCGAGATGCGCGCAGAGTGACGAAAACATCCTGTCCGCTTGTACAGTATCTGAGCATTGATGACTTGTGGAGTTACGGGTGCTATCGCATGCAGGACGGCAATCGATTGACTCCATCATAAAGATCTTCTCACCGTCCTCCTTTTGTCAGGAAGGGCAGGTAATTTTACTCTGCCTGGTGGCTATGACAAAAAAGGTTGTGTTTGTGGTCGAGAATGAAAGGACTGAAGATTTCCTCCTCGATACCTCCTCCTCAATTTCCTCCTCGGCCAAGCCTGCATCAACATTTTTGTAATATTCCACTTCACAGTGAAAGAGGGAGGTGGATGTGCTGTCACCTTCTGTAAGTTTGATGAAGGATGAAGGGTAGGTGAATGTAGCCATAATGACCTGATTGGCTGGCCCTAATCTGATCCTGTTGACTGAAGAGAACGGATGGGAAAGGAGTACCTCCATGTGGTACACATGGCAGTCTAGGACATCCAGGATCATTGAGGTGCCTTGGTTACCCGTTGGTGGTTCTCCTGACCTATTGCGGAATTTTGTTTTTTCAGTTTTTTTGTTAATTGTTTAATTGTTTACATGTGTGTTCCCTTTGCTCTCACGACCCGGACGGTTGTAGCGCTATATTAAAGATTGTGATTTCTAGCCCTCTTAATTTTCAAGGATGGTCAATAGTCTATTAGATTAGCTCTGGCGAACAACAACGGTCGACTTGATAGACTAGTACTTGTTGAACCTCAACCAACAAGTTTGAAAGGCGATATCGATCCTCACGGGATTTGAACTCAGAACATAAAGACAGACACCAAATATCGCAACGTATTTTGTCCACTGCTCTCACTAGTCTGCTTAATCGACTACCTTTTTATTTTACAGATATTGATAAGTAGCTCTACTTCATTCTAAGAAGAGGCGGAAGAAAGTATCTCTGAGGAGAAGAAGTAGAAGGAGAAGTTGGGTGACTCTCTTATAGTACACAATTACTACCTTGTCGTGTAATCCAAGAGTGGTGTGAGAGTATTGGTTTACCAAATGATGCTTTGCGTCGCTGAAAAGAATGTCTTGATTTCTTTTTGAGATCTAAAATGAACGAAAAATTCGTAATTGCTATTGGCATACCGTTTCGTATTTTAAGACTATAATTTCCTGAACATTACTTCTCGTGATGATTACATGGTGATATTGACGTTTGAAATGCTTTTATCGGTATCTCTCGGGTTGTTGGTGGTGGTCCAACTTCTTACATGGCTATATTTGTGTTTCTTTAGAAATGATCAGCCACCAAACGCAATTTTCTGAATACTTTAAATAGCACATAATGTATAAACACAGAGTTTTTATTAAGAATTGCCTCACCGGTAGGTTTACTCTTAAGGATCATGACAAACGTGGAATTTTAAAGGAACCTAATAGATAACGCAATTCATTCTTAATAGTGAGATGACATTAATTGGAAATTCTAACGGTTAGATTAAAAACATCAAAGATAACAATTAGTGTTATAACATTTTCAAAGATCAACAATTCATGACACTGATATAATTAATAATAATTTTCTGAAACGAAGGAAAATTTTTCTTTCAGAAAAAAAAAAAATTA
>NC_142933.1:72972498-72974998 GCF_046866305.1 Octopus bimaculoides
AAACTATGCCATTTAAATCCCGAATAACGCCGGGTATGTCTGATAGTATCTTTATAACGTATTATGCATATTTATATACGCATTCACATACGCAGACAATCATATGCATAGAAATGTATATGCCGACACATACATGAATGTGCATATACATATACGCAAAACGTGTCTCTGTGTGTGAATATAATGTATGAATAACATTACATGTTTTAACTTTCATTTTCTTTTCTTTTATTCTGTGTCTGGTTTCTCTCATTGGAATGTGGCCATATCGATGCATCACCTTCTAGTGTATATTAAATCCATGGATCCAGTATTTATTTGATAGACTGTCACTTAATTGAAACTAGAAGAATAAAAGGCAAAGTAGGGCTTGGTAGAAGTTTCCAAACAACTAAAGGTAATTTGCCAGACAATCTAATGGTTCCGGAATTTACACGCCAACCGTGTGTTTAAGAAGTTCGCTTCGGAACTACGAGGTCTAGTCCCACCATGAAACAAAACTAGGGAGGAAAGCATTAATTAATAACACTTACCAATTTCTAATTCCAGAAAAAAAAAATGTAGAAAATTATCTATGGAAGCTATACTAAGAGTAATATACAAGACAATTATCAACTAATACAGGAAATAAATTATGAAATCAATCTGCAATTGACATTTAAACAACCGGCGACGATTTTATTAATTATTCATTAACTTAAACCTGCACTGCCGACTTCAGACTTGGCAGTGATGCATTACTATCATAATTGTATTCAGAAAATGTGGCCGTGGTTTTCAAACAAAAATCAATTTAGAAACGTTATTATTCCAAACTGAGGGCAATGACTAATAGAAATCCTTAATTTCAAAACTTTTAAACTCGAATCCCTGTTTTCAATATAACATGTTTGGAAGAAAAGTTGTTCTCTGGTAAGTCTTCTATACGGCCGGATCTCATACATGAAATGCAATGAAACAAAATGTTCTAATAAATGAGATAGTTTCGAGCACGCATTCATGCTCATACATGTGCATTGAGTTATGTAGACACTGCGGGTGTGAATAACAAAAATGTGCAGGAGCGTGAAATAACCATATAATATGAATTTATTTGCCTCCACACTGAAATTCAAATTCACTTAACTCGTATGAGAATTATGTACCTTTGATTCTAAATTACATTTCATTTCATTAATTAAGTTTAACGCTTATAAGAGTAAACTCGCTTGTTCAAATTTTGGCACAAGGCCAGCAAGTTCTGGGGGAGGAAACTCGTCGATTACATCAGCACTCAACTGGTACTTAACTTATTTTCTAGATCAGGGAAAATTGAAAGGATAAGTTGACCTCGGAGGAATTTGAACTCAGAATGTAAAGTCGGACGAAATGCCACTAAGCATTTTCCCCACCATGCTAACGATTCTGACGGCGCACTGCCTAAACGTTCGTTCCTTATTAACATCACTCTAGTACGAGTTTTGTACCTACCAGTGAGGAGATTATATTCTGCTCGCCATGTTACTCGTTTTTATCTCTAACTAAATTGGCCGACCGAGGATTCAGATTTTATTAACATTTGATTAAACTTGTATTTCCACTTGCTTTGATTTCGAGTAATCCAACTGTATTACTTACAATTTATTTCTCGTATTAAAAAAGTGTTCTTCAATCATTGATGGGAATGTGGTTGTGGTAAGAAGTTTGTTTCCTAACCACGTAGTTCCCGGTTCGATTCAGTCCCACTGTGTGACACCTTCGCCAAATATCTACTAATATAGACAAAGACTTGAGACGGTCGTGCTTGGCTTGGGAGTCTTTGTCGTTGAGCCAGGCTGTGAAGGCTTCTTTTTTCTTCTGGAGGAGGGTGGTGACCGCCTTGTTGTCAAACCAGTCTTGGTGTTTCCGTTTTGAATAACAAGCAGAACAGAAACAGAAAGAAAGAGTGAGAGAAAGCTGTGGTGAAAGAGTACAGCAGGGTTCACCACCATCCTCTGCCGGAGCCTCGTGGAACTTTAAGTGTTTTCGTTCAATAAACACTCACAACGCCCGGTCTGGGAATCGAAACCGCGATCCTATGACCGCGAGTCCGCTGCCCTAACCACTGGGCCATTGCGCCTCCACTTAAGTAACATTACATTTCGTGAAAAAAGCTGTAAAACCAAACTTTTTGTTTTATCCGGAACTAACTGGATGGAATTATTTAATTTATGAGACCTCTCCGTAAATCTTGTCTGTAAAAATGTGAATGGTTTTTCTCTGCAGTATAGACGAATTGAAAATAAAAATTTAAAAAACGTTTTCCCTGAAGTTCTGTCTGATAAATTAGATCTGTGTACCAAAACGGCAAAGGTGACGAAATCTTCATCTTGTTTTACCAAATCTAAACATTGCAACGAGTTCTGAATAGGGAACTTCTTTCACTGAAAATTTTCGATAAAAAAAATTGTTTCATAGAAATAAATCTCACCTGGTTTCTTCGGCAGAATATAATTACTATATATTTTCCTGATTGGCAGGG
>NC_142933.1:72977498-72980102 GCF_046866305.1 Octopus bimaculoides
GCATCGAGACCTTATCAACAAGTACAGTTTTAATTGCGACTTTTCCTACTGCTCGTATTTTCAGTTTTAATTATTAATCTTTCGTTTCAGTTACTTTGTCTAGCTTTTATATATTCACGAATATCCTCTATTACTTACATAACGAATATATTTCACCTACCTTTATGATACAACGATGATAATCTTTTACATGTGGGGATGTTATGCATTTTTTCAATCATAATTTGTTTCTATAGCATGAAACTGTAGCATTAATTCGAAACCGAATCGCGAGATAAGTGGTCAGACATCAAGACCAAACCACAATAGTTTCAAGTGATCGACCTAATAAGCAACCAATCAGTGTGAAGTTGTTGCGTGATATAATTTTCTAGAATCTTCCTATACCCTATAAAAGGCCGCTTTTAGCGGTAATTCGTAGCAGAATGTTAAGGCACTTGAGCGATGTGTGCCTCCTGTTTTGCCAGGCAGACAGCTCACACAGACGGCCTAGGATAGAAGATCAAGAACTTCCGCTCCGACGAAGATAACGCTGATGATTTCCGATATGTTGGGTCAACTGCATGTTGCTGTACCAATAGCTTTCTGAAATCTCAGAGCAGTATCTCTCTCTCTCTCTCTCTCTCTCTCTCTCTCTCTCTCTCTCTCTCTCTCTCTCTCTCTTTCTCAGTCTGAAATTATTTTTGTTGTTAACTGTAAACGGCCAATGTAAATTGTCTTTATGTGCGACAAAGAATACTTCTGTTAAATGTTTTTGGGTGTTATTTCTTCACGCAACCGAATAAAACTCGTAACAAAACCTTTGAAGGAATGTACGAAGCAAAGTAGTAATAATGTGCATTGTAAAGGTTCGTTATTATGACGTCATAATAAGTGATGCTTCAAGAATACGCAGTAAGAGAAAAAGATGTAGGTGGAGTAAAAAGAGGAGATGAATTAAGAAGAGGGAGAGGAGGAATTTAAGTGGAAGTGGGGAGAAGAAAAGACAAGAGGAAGAAGACAAATAGGTGGAAGAGAAAGCGAGAGAGAAGTGAAAAAAAAAAAGAACCTAAAGAAGGTGAAGAAATATATCGAACCAAAGCTAAAAGATAATCACAATGGCCAAGAGCTAATCGGCGAGGATGGTCAACGCTTGAATGGTCATGAAAGTTTGAACGTTTAAAAGTCCACACACGTGCACACACAAAGGCACACGCATACACATAGGTTCACACGTACAAATATAGACACACACGCACAAACATAGGCACACACGTACACATACTCACATGGTATCTCATATATCAGCATATATATGGGAGACAGAAAACTTGAATCGGTTTGTTTTTATAATGCTGTTACTTTGCACAAAATATCCAAATTCATATTTATTTTAGTTTAGCTATATTACATAACCACGACCTCCCATTAATATAGATTGAAGTGTATCTTTATGCTAATGCTTTTTCATTATTTGTTATGCTTAAGGTGTCTAACTAGCCAAACCGTTAGCACGCCAGGCAAAATGGTTAACTGCATTTCGTCCGTCTTTATGTCCTGAGCTCAAATTCAGTCGATGTTGACTTTACCTTTCATCCTTTCAGGGTCGATAGAATAAATACCTGACAAGTCTTTGGGTCGATGTAATCGACTTGCCCCTTCCCACAAAATTTAAAGCCACTTGAAGTGTATAGAAAGGTAATTTTTAGACCTCCAATTCGTTTCCCAAATGAAATAGATGTATGTAGATGTTTGCTATTGCTATTGTCTTGTAGTAATGAGCAAGTATTACGGCGATAATGTTGTATCTGATAAAATGATAATCGCCTTCAACTCCAGCAACTGTTATGAGTTTGTTACTAGGCTGTTGTAACTGTATTAATTCTTGTTTATATTTTGCTATTGATAAGTCTGTGCATTTGTGGAATTCCATCTACAATACGACAGTATTATCAACTGTTCTTTCTATCTAGCTTTGTTTCGTGTTGTATTATAATGTACTGCAATGGCTCCTTATACGAACAAATGGCGACAAATCATCGTAGTTGTTGTGTCCGATGGAACCGATTGAGCCAGGAAGTCTAACATGTACATATTTGCATAAATGTATGTTAGTTTAACGGGATCCCAAAATTGTATTACAATATCTTGCTTGAATTTTCATATTATTTTTCTTTTCATATATATATATATATATATATATATATATGTGTGTATATATATATGTGTGTATATATATATATATATATATATATATGTGTGTATATATATATATGTATATATATATATATATATATGTATATATATATATATATATATGTATATATATATATATATGTATATATATATATATATATATATGTATATATATATATATATATATATATGTATATATATATATATATATATGTATATATATATATATATATATATGTATATATATATATATATATATGTATATATATGTATATATATATATATATATATGTATATATATATATATATATGTATATATATATATATATATATATATATGTATATATATATATATATATATATATGTATATATATATATATTATATATGTATATATATATATATATATATATGTATATATATATATATG
>NC_142933.1:72980602-73008102 GCF_046866305.1 Octopus bimaculoides
TGTCAAGACTATGTTTCGCAAAATTGTAAAATGCTTGTATAACTTGTATAAGACTTTGATACAACTTGTATAAGACATTGATATAACTTGTATAACTTGTATAAAACACGATAATAAATCTTACGTCTTTCTTTAACTTTCAGGAAGCTGAAGAAAAGCCAAAGCTGGGACTCGAGGAGTTTTAAAGTTAAGAAAAACCATAATAAGGAACTGTACGAGTTTCTTGTTATTGTTTCTCGTAAATGTGAACAGCAGGAGACTAAACCAACCAATTTTGGATCGAGAAAATATTGGATCAGTACAACGTCCATCTAGTATGCCAAGGGTCGTATATAGGTGAAAACAGCGGAAAAAGCTAACGAACAAGTGAAGTATTTCTGTTGGTAAGATTTAGTCCCTTTCTCAACAAACCCAATGAAAATGCCCGAAAAACGCGAGACGCTTTCACTCGAACTAACAGGCGGCTTTCTACCTGTGTTTGAGTGACTGTGTGTATGTGGGGGGGGGGGGGGGAGACCCTAAATGTTATTTTTTTCTTTTTTTGTAATAATGTTATCGTTACATATTGTTTTAATTATTGTGTTTTAATAGCTTTTTCTTTATTATCAAATTTTATTCCATCTAGTAAATAACATCCTTATCCCTCTCCTCTGTCTTCATATAACTTTATCATATAACTTTATCATATAACTGTCTTCATATAACTTTATCCAACCACACAATTATTCGAAACCCCGAATTCTTTAACGTTTATTGTATGCATTTCCGTGAACCCTTATGCCAAATGAAGAATTATTTTGAAAATCATTATTAAATAAAACGTTTTTATAAGACATTATGACATCATAACAAGACGAAGGTTAAGAATCCTAATTTTTCATGACTGAAAGATTATCAAAATACACGATATCACAGTCAATACTTAAAAATTCATGCTGAATTGAAAGTTTCTCTCCGTGTAGTTGATAGAAAAATCAGTTGGGAACTCAATATGCCTTTCAGAATTAAGCTACTTCCGTTCAAAATATCGCCGTAGTCGATAAACAGATAGATAGATAGATAGATAGAGAGAGAGAGAGAGAGAGAGAGAGAGAGAAAGAGAGAGAGAGAGAGAGAGAGAGAGGAGAGAGAGAGAGATGCATGAGCCACCAGAAGCAACCTCAGCTTCAATAACATGATGTAGCGTGTGTCATTGCAATGTCCATTAGTAGCATCTAAATTTCTCAGAAGCATTATGCAGCATTCTTTCTTCAGTTTGAGAATGCGTGGTGGAAACCCTGATGGTGTCAGTTTGTTGATGAACTCGATTTGGTACAGAGTTTCATTATCGACTGTATCTGAACTTCAGTATATTTTTAGTTCACCAGAGATCCTGGTCAACAGAAAATCATTCACCAATTGTGCTGCTCCATTTGTTGGAGTAACGATTTTCTATTTGCAAGCCACACAGGGTTTGCGAAGTTATTTTTTAAGTCAGCATATACAAGAAGGTAATTAGCAAGCTCTCTTTCATCAGAATCACCTTCTATAAACAGTCTTAGGTTGTTTGTCAACTCCACTACTACACATGATCGCAAAGAAAACATCTCTTTAGTGTTGCATCAACAATTTATAATCTGACACCATTATTTGAAGTAAAATATCTGTTCTCGAGATGCCCAATCCAGTCGGTCATGTGTAACGGACACAGAATCACGTCTACGTCTCCGTGCATATTCAGACATCTGTTTCAGTCGCTTTGCCCTGGTTTCATCTGATTCAGTTGCTCATCTTTTTCTCTGCCGTTGTGTCTTTGCTGCTAAATTTTCTTTTTCAGTCGCACATTTTTTGGACGCCCCATGTTGAATAGCAACATTCAAATGTGATATTTGTGTAATAACGAAGTCAAACCTGGAGTGTCTCTGTTTATATTAGAGAGATAGTGCGAGTGTGTTTGTGTGTAAGAGAAAACATTGCAAACACTGAATGAAAATAAGCATGAAATGAAAACAATTCATGAAAAAATATCGTATAAGTGAAAACTCGTTAAAAACTATCTTGTTTAGCATGCAAGAAATAGCAGCAATCACATAGGTATTATTATAGCGTTTCAAGCAGCCATACCAACAAAATCACTTCTTCATTTAAAAATAATAAATAAAAATAACGGTATATCAAAAAAATTTCATTTTATCAAAAATATTCATTTAACAAACTCCGGAAACTTATAATGCTCTTGAAATTGTGCCTCGTTTCAAAGTTATATAGCTATTATTAAATTATCATTAATGAAAATAGAGGCGAGCGAGAATGAGAGACTGTTGCAAATAAAAGCTTAAAATGTTGCCTGCAACGAATTAATATTGTTTATTATTAAACATTAAAATCTACTCCGCAGTGAATGCAATGAATATTTAAATTTGCGAGAATTTGGAGTTAAAATAATTCAATAAACTTCAGAAATCGAAATTATAAGAAATTTCTTAGGACATGAATTGCAAAAATTATTTCCAGGCGTCCAAGCTTTTAATATTGCTTTCATTTAGTAGTTTTAGTAATTGTTACATGCCTAATTCATCAGCAGCTTTCTCTGTTATAGATTATTATCATTATTATTATCATTATTATTACCATCATCATCATCATCATCATCATCATCATCATCATCATCATCATCATCAACATCATCATCAACATCATCATCATCAACATCATCATCATCAACATCATCATCATCATCAACATCATCATCATCAACATCATCATCATCAACATCATCATCATCAACATCATCATCATCATCATCATCATCATCAACAACATCAACATCAACATCATCAACATCATCATCAACATCATCATCAACATCATCATCAACAACATCAACATCATCAACATCATCATCAACATCATCATCATCATCATCAACATCATATCATCATCATCATCATCATCATCATCATCATCATCATTTATTGTCTCTGCACAGCTTCCAGCGCTGGAGATGTATTACGGTGCCAGCTGTTCACTACCAGTGAACTAAGGTAGCACCCCTTATTTTTCGACCGGTTCCAAGCAGCGCTCTTTTCTTCAAGTGCTCCACCCTTATTGCAGCCCCTATTTGTTCCATGTACTTCTCAAGATTTTTACTCACTGTTCCCAGGGCTTCAGCAATTATTGGTACTACTACCACCTTTTTCATCGACCAAAACTGTTTAACCTCCCAAGCTGACCTGTCATATCTATCGACTTTTCTTTCTTCCTTATCGCATACCTTGTTGTCAGTTGGGCATGCTATATCTGTGAGCCAGCATATTAAGGCAGTGAGTTAACAGAATCATGAATACGCCGGAGAAAACGCTTAACGTCATTTCGTCGGTCTTTACGTTTAGAGTTCAAATTCCGCCGAAGTTGACTTTGCCTTTCATCCTTTCGGAGTCAAAGAAAGAAATATCAGTTGAGCACTGGGTTAGATGAAATCGACCCTTTAATTCTCCTTACATAACTGCTGATTTTGTGCCAAAATTTTGAAACCATTATTATTTTTATCGGCATAGAGGAAACGGAAATCGATTTACTAAATATAAATATAGAGCTCAAACGAATTTATGTCAATAAAATCTTGACAAAACTCTTTAATTTCTTGAGTTTTAACACTTGAACAATATTTCATAATTGAGAAGAAACGATGTATCGCGTATATTGATTTTAAAAAGAAAAAACGTTATTTTAAGGATGATACAATCGATTGAAGAAATAGTGATTCAAATTGACGTCAGTACATCATCGATCCCAGGATGAAAGTCATGGCGTCCCCAGTATAAAAGTAGAATTTGCTCCAATGTTCTGCGATTCCTGGTAATTCGCTTGTTTATCAGCCTTAATAGGGATTACTTAAGCTGATTCAAAACAGGCACATTTTAGGGAAGACGTACTGTGAATTACATTAGCCACAATACACGCTTGATGTTCCTGTTATAAATCCCTTAAAATACATGAAATATTGAATGCAGTGGGTTTAAACAGAAGGAAGAGTGACAACTAAATTCAGAAAAAGCACCTTACTGTTTCTGACATCCCATTACCGAAATAACAATAAATTTGGATTTTAGCTTCTGGTTAGTCGTATCCAGAATTTCATTTTCTTTTTCAACTCTATTCGTTGATGCTTTTAAGAAAAGCATGGCTATCATGTTATCTAATTTCCTTTTTATACGTCGTATATATAAAATGTATGCATGCATCTACATATCTATGAATCTGTTTGACTGTGCTTGCATGTTTGGGGCTATATAAGATATCAAAGTTATTTTCAGCTGTAATAATAACGAAATAATTAGTATTAGGTTTGACGTAATTGGTATTGTTATTATACATTGATTGAATAGCGACCTATCTCGGTCATATTTAATAATTATAAAACAAATTGCTGATCAAGTTGCACAGCTATTAATTGAACGCCACAGCATGTTTTCTTAACCTGATGGCAAAGTATACATTCTCATATCAAGACTTAGTTTACAAGAATGGAAACAATGTATAAAGTCATTTCCTCTGAAAAGAAGATCCCAGTTGATCTCAAACTGAATTAAAGCAATACAATACATAATTATTAAAGCAAGTTTTATCAAAATTCTATGGTATTCCATCTTTAACATGCTCGTTGTATCTTACGCATATTGTTTCAATTTGTCTGTCTGTCAGTCTCTGTCTCTGTCTCTCTGTGTCTGTCTGTCTGTTTCTCTCTCTCTCTCTCTCTCTCTCTCTCTCGCTTTCAAACATTTCCTTCTTTAATTATTCTACTACAATATATTATCTATATTCTGTACTGCGCTATACACAGCAACGAGAAGTTGAAGGTTAAACATAATCACCGATTAATTTCTTAACTCCAACGTTTCCGTTTTTGGTGTAAATAAGTACCAGCTGAGTACAGAATTTGATGTAAATGATTTATCTCATCTCCCTAAAATTACTGGTCTTGTGCTAAAATTTGAATCTCTTAATATTTCGGAAAATCGTTTTGAATCAGGTTTTATTATGCACCCCTGTTTATTTTCAAAGTTATTCAATCGTTTTATGTCTCTTTAAGGAATCATTTCATACTAGTTTTCTTCACAACTTTTATAGATATAAAAAATATTTTCTTTCAGCTGGTAACAACTCACCTCAGAATGTCATGTAAACAAGCATAACAAAACTTTTATTCCATATATTTACACCTGTGATTCCATTTAATGACACAGCACAAAATAGAATATTTATTGATTGATGTATTATTCGAAAAAGGTTTTATTCCAAATCTAAAACAGAAATCGTATATTTCCTTTGCGATATCTTTGATAAATTTACACAAAATAAATTATTTATTTTCATTCTGTAAATGCCAATATATATTCAGTTTCAGATAATGTGGTTATAACATTAATATTATTCTTCACAAGTATTCCTTGTCTGTATTGAACGAAATAGGTGATGGAATAACTGAAGCCAAGCTTTTCTTCTCGTTAAAGAAAAGATCAATAAGCTGACAGATAGCATAAGGTGACATTTCTCTTCTTTTTTACGTAACGTGAATTTACGTTGATAAAATGTGATAACACATTATTTCTCTCGGATTCCTTTTCATCCTGCACAAGCGCTGGTATTCTTGAACTAAGTACTATAATTCTCTACCTCTTTCTCCCTGTTGGCCTGTGTGTATTCATGTATATATGTACGTATGCATGAATCACTCTTTCATTCCTCTCCCGTCTTTTTTTCTCTGTGTGTATGTGTAGCTTTTTGTAACTTGCCTACTTTCATATCTTAACAAATTTATTAATAATACATACAACCCCCTCCAAACAAAAGTACACACACGCACACGCAGATATATAGTGAAATCCCACTTAACTCCACAACAACTATTCACAACAAATATAACTTTCTGCTTACAAAAAACCCATCAACAAATGTCCTGTTGCTATTCTTAAACTCGACTGAAAGAGCACCATTTAATGTTATTATCCAAATTTATGCCAATGGCCCCTTCGGAGTGTTTTTCATTTAGCAATTCTAACAATGAATGTGTGTGCATGTATGCGTGTGTGTGAGTGTGTGTGTTTGTGTGTGAGAGTGTGTGTGCGAGTGTATGCGTGTGTATATGAATTTATATATATATTTTTATGTACGAATGTATATATCTGCGTAGACATGTATATATATATATATCCAGCTATATATATATATATATATATGTGTGTGTGTGTGTGTGTGTGTCTTTGTGTTTGTCCCTCCTCCTCTACAGCTTGTAAACATGTGTAGGTGTGTTTACGCCCCTGTAACATAACGGTTAGGCGAAAGAGATCGTTGGAATATGCACCAAGCTTTAAAAAAATACTGGGGTCGATTCATTCGACTAAAAATTCTTTAGCATGGCCGCAGTCTAATGAAAGAAACAAGTAAAAGATAAAAGATAAAACAACAGTAACATAATTCAAAGTTATTTCATACATAAATTAAGTGCAGAAAAATATTATCTAATTAAAAGTGCGTTTCCATATTTCATGTGGAGCAGAGTAAAATTTTGTCGTTTGAATCTCTCGTCTAATGTGTAGTTGTAATATCATTGGATAACCGTTTGGCAACGCAATAATATTATATACCATATTTTTCTGCCCTTCTATATTGTCAAGGTCATGGAAACCTGGTAGTTAATTTTGAAAATCATGGAATTAAAACCCGATTCGACTTCCACAAAAAATACGATCACGGAGTTCTGCTTTTTTTAAAGCCTAAGTCTGATCTATTTATCACATGTGTCTGATGTACAGGTCATATTTCTGAGGTGCCCATGCATCGTATATGATGCATATACAAATATTTTTCAATCAGCAGCATAATTTGGGCTATATTAAAGGAGAGTTTAATATTACTTAGAACGTATGACACAAGGGTTAACTAAAAATCTGAAACAAGCATGAATATTTAAGACAAGCTTATGAAAACGATTCAGAGAGGCAAAGAGCGAAGAAGACAAAATTTGTTTCGTGAAAAATCAGTGATGATGTCTTTATAACGGTCATACCCATGTTACAATATTCTTACCATACTCCAATATAGGATTGAGTTCTTGCAAAATTCGTTTTGTACAAATGCAATGATGTTACTCCTAACATATTCTGCGATTTCTTATTCATATTCTTCCAAATCTAATTATCCTGAATGACATTTAAACTGGAAATAACTGTGTGGAACACATATCTTCAAATTCCTTTTCGAGACTTGCGTGACAGAAAAATTTGGGTCAAGTAGAGAACTTCAGCAGAGAAAATTATTAAATGGAATGTTGTTTCTAAACTATTTGGAAACTTATTCGTTTGATACTTTGATCACTCTTCACATTTTGCGTGCAAACACATACACATCAATGCGTTCGTGCCCATCTATCTATCTATCTATCTATCTATCTATCTATCTATCTATCTATCTATCTATCTATCTGTCTGTCTGTCTGTCTGTCTGTCTATGTGTCTGTTTGTCTGTCTGTCTGTCTATCTATCTATCTATCTATCTATCTATCTATCTATCTATCTATCTATCTGTCTGTCTGTCTGTCTGTCTGTCTGTCTGTCTGTCTCTCTCGCTCTCTCGCTCTCTCTCTCTCTCTCTCTCTATCTATCTATCTATCTATCTATCTATCTATCTATCTATCTATCTATCTATCTATGTATGTGTGTATGTATATATTAGGTTCGGTAAAGAAGTCCTTTCGCATTTTTACAGGATCACTTAGAAGGCAATACTTGAAGTGAAATAAATATTCAACTTTGTTTTAGATTCTAATGCTAAATTCGTATGAATTTAACTGTTTTAAAATGAATTTAGCTTAGGCTCACATCAGACATTTATTTCCCTATGAATTAAAAAAAAGAGCTCTTCCGTAAATCAAGCGTTGAATTCATTGAACTGTAGGCTTGCTACTAAACCTTTCCTGAGTAGAATCGGCAGCAGTGATGAAAAAGGTGAAAAGTAGATTTTCAATAAGTATGTCCAACGAAAACCAAAATGGCTACTACCCACCGAAAGATATTATGCCGTGTTTGGCGGGATATGAAGGTTGTCGTCTGTCACGTAATGCTAAAGCAAACGAAAATAGTTACTGCAGAGGAATATTGTTAAATGGAAATATCAAACAAAAATTCACAGAAGAAGCTTCCTTTGTAGGTCAGTCGTAATAGCGTGTTCCTCTTACACGATAATGCAAGAACACATATTACCCGTCACTAAGCAAAAGATTATGACACTAAATATGGGAGATTTCCACATCCCTCTTAGTCTCCTGACTTTACACCATCTGACTTTACAGATCATTTCATTTATTGTGAAGTGGTTAAAAATTATATTGAATGTTTTTTTGCCTCAAAAGGCGAAAAATTTTACGCTCACGGGATCAACTATTTATCAAATAGATGCGAATATATTATCACTAATGAGGAAAATATTTTGAGTAAATATTAACTTTAGTAATTAAGACCGTTAATCCCAAAGAAGAATTCGTTTCTTTCCCATATTGAAATGACATGCAACAGAATTTCATTTCCAACCTTATATAAATATATAATCAGATAGAAAGGAGAATAAGTACCTGTACAGAGTAACAACTTAGCACTCTAATAAATAGAGCAACATGAAGTATGAAAATTGATAAGAACAGAAAAATTTCAGGAGTCAGAATTCATTCCGTCAGCAGATTTCCCAACATCGGAATACTTCATAAAAATATACGTAAATATAAATATGTAGATACAATATAAGATATAAAGCATAAATATATTCGCATGACATCATATGAAATTGTATGTCCGCATTTGAAATCAATGAGAAAACTATTATACATGCAAGGTCAGTATTACATTAATCCAAATTATCAATTGGATGGAAGGGTGGTTCAAAATGATTTAATGAGGAATCCACAGATAAATCCAGGGAAAGCTCAAATGAATGTGTAACAATGCTCGATTATTAAATAAAACAGTGCAGTACGACCAGCCAGATGACCACCCGTTTGGTTTATTAATTTGCATAATCTTGGTGCGGTCTTAAACATATTTTGACAACAATTTTTAATCATTTGAATTAATTGCGCATTAAAATTATTCGAATTGTAGAAAGAAATATAATGCCTATATTATTCGAAACAGACAAAAAATCTACATAAACTATAAAAAGTAAAATAATTTTATAGAGTTTTGTTAAAAATATATTAACGAAGGAATAGAACTGTCATCATCGGTCTTAAACTTATTTTGGCCAGCGTATATATTTATATATATATATATATATATATATATATATATATATATATATATATATATATATATATATATATATATGGATGTGTGTGTGTATCTATATAGATATTTATCTTATCATGTATGAATTTATATATATTTATATATATATATGTGTGTATGATTCTGCGCGCGCGCGCGTGTGTGTATGTATGTACACATATGTATACATATATACATACATCGTACATGTATATCTAAAATCAGAGAAAGTGAGGAGAGAGAGAGAGAGAGAGAGAGAGAGAGAGAGAGAGAGAAATGCACCTATTTATTCAATTTATGTGAACAATATTTTCCAAAAGCTAGAGTCATAATTTAGGTTCAAATTCAAGATAAGTAGCCTCAAGCAGTCCTTTTTATTGGCTTTAAGTTCATCATCTCTCACTTAAATTTGCAGAATATTTTTATATTTCACCTTTTACTTGTTTAAGTCATAGAAACGCCATACTAAGGCACCGCCTTGAAGGGTTTAGTCGGTGGCACATGTTTAAGTTTGGTACTTATTTATCGGTCTAGTGGTGGAACAGACAATCATAAATTCATAAATACAAGCACACACACGCGCGCGCGTGCACACTCACGCGGCCCGGGGTTATAGTAGAAGACATTTGCCCTAGATGCCGTTCAGTGAACCTGAATCCGAAACCACCTGGTTGCAAAGCAAGTTACAATTTTTTCCAGCTTAATGCAGCCCACTATTGTGCATTATTAGAAAAATCTATTTAAGTTAAACCACTTTAAAGAACACGAGTTGAAATTAAGCAGACTAATCAGCATTCATTTGTTAAAGTTTAATAAAAAGAAACGTTGAAACGAAGAATAAGTGTCATAACAGAATCTTGAAGCTAAAACAGAATTGCGACTTAAATAATTTAACATTAAAGTAATTTTCTCAAACATTAATGCAGTAATAGAATGAAAGCGAGTGCTTCAACTTACAGATCCTAGATCATCTTCCTTATTCTGGAATAATAATCAAACCAATTCGATTACATCAGTTCTGCCACTTTCAATTACATTTTATAAATTTACTCAAAGCCAGAACTTCTCTGTTTACAGATACTTTCCATTTCAATTGGAATTTGAGAAAAGAATACCGAGAGAGATAGAACCATTTCAATTTCCTCCACAACACATTTTTTTTTTATATTTGCCATAGAGAAACAACTACTTTATCACCCAGTCTTTTAAAAGACGGTGGGTAATACTAGCAATAGATTAGGTTGATGATTACATTTGTCTGCTTGTATTCAACCCCAGATCATATCAATAAAGTATTCTTGCTATATAGTTAATCTTGAACTACGTATTTCTTCCATCTTAATAATACTAAGACCGAAACGTCTGGTTATTGTCAGTTATACAATCCTATAACGCGTTATATACTGTGTCAGACAACCTTTCATCTACCAAGATTCCAGCCAACATAGAAAAGCCAGCTATTCATGACAATCCAAGAGTAAATCTCTACAGTTTATAATTTTTCCAAGCCGTAACTTAGTCAAAGTAGTGACCTCGCATAAGTAAACGTATCTCACAAGGGACAAAAAATGGTTTATAACTACCCAGAGATCTCTGCACTGCAGAAGCTTGCATATCTGCGAACAACACTCTAAGTACTGAGGAAAAGATCTGGATAAATACCAAAAAACAGCTGGCTGCTCTGACATGGCGAACTGGCATTACACCCCCCACACACACACACAAAACATGTTCTTCGAAATAAACAACATTGGTATGTAACAGTATACCACTGAAGTGGTTTATATTTTTGGTATTTAGTTCTTTTAGATTTCTGTAACACTCAATCATCGGATCGTTATTTGGTTTTTTAAACAAGATTTGGCTTTAATAGCAGTTACCAATGATCTGCTTCTTCGTGTATTGATTTAAAATCCCTTTAAAGTATTACATTTAACAGAACAAAACTGTACAATTATCAAGTTGGCTACCACATAATATTAATTGCATCGAGCGGGAGTATCACTTAGTCAGGGATGGAAGTGCAATGATTGACTCTTGGTTTTGGGGAATCTCTAAGATTAGTGCGATGAAGGGAGGAAGGAAATCATTCTCAAACCTCTGTTCTTGTTCGAACACTTACAACAGAGTGACTTCCGCCAAAAGCATCCAAAGAGATGATGTTAAACTGAGCCTTGGATTAAAACTACTACCCCAAAACCCCAAAGAGTCAGAAACAATACTGCAAAGTATTCCGTCAAGCACTCTGACAATTTTGTCAAGTTTTCATCTAGGACAGCTAATTTATCACCACAACTCCGAAGTGATCAAAAAAAAAAAAAAGAAAAATACTAATTCAACCTGGATATGGGTATGAACTCAATCTACAAATAACGGAACAAATATTGCTAGGCATTTTGTATGACCCTGTAACAACTGCTAATATGCTGTGGATTCTACTTTATGTTCCAACGCAAGCAAGACACTTCTTTACTAAGTTTTACATCATATGTTACTCTGCAAAGAAGAATTTAACCTGGTCGTAATAATCAATTCTGTAAAATACTTGCAACTGAACCAAAATTTACTGCAACCAAATATGAATTTGTCCGAAATTCAGGCTGCATATGTATTGTATTGATGTTGAATGTGAGTGTTCTCTATCGGAGCGAATAAGATAAATATCTAGAAAATGTATAATTCATCTCATATGATATATAAATAGGTGTATACATGTGTATGCATTTAATTAAGTGTTTGAATATATTTGAATATATCCATGAGATTCTTTGCATCACAGTAAATAATTTTGTGTAATAAATTTTACGGATTCATATCCCAAATGCGATCAAGGTTATGATTCACTTAATATCTATATTTCTTCTATAATCTGAATTTAGGTGCGTCATTTTATGAAGGAGTTTAAATCCATTAATATTTGAAGTCTTATGATATATATAAAGCTATTCAGTTGCATCTTATTCAGATATAGAATCTAATCGATTCCAATTAAAAATTTATTAATGTGTGAAAGTTTGCGAAGTAGTATGACAGCTGCAATAAGATACACTTGGCATATGATCTTAAATGCATTAGGATATCAAGAGTGAAGAGGCAAGGAGCCACAGAAACACACATGTGCATAAACATACGTATATTAGAAGAGAAAGTGGTAAATTTCACGTACTGAATACTACATAAACTTTAGAATTCTCAAGGCCTTCTACCTTCGATTATGTTCCGTATGACGCCTATTTTTAATATTCCCATGTCACAATATTAATTTTATAACTAATGATTTTGCATCAGACAAATCTGAAACAAAATTCTGTATTCTAATATACGTAGATAATACAAATATCACTTGTAAACGAAGCAGACAAACTAGCAAAACGATCAAAATGCTATCAGAGACACCATAGTGGTGGGTGATAGGACACTGAGGGTAATGGTGGAGGGCAGGAAGCCTAGATGCTTCAAGTGTGCAGAAAGGTCACATTAGAGTCGAGTGTCCTCCTCCTCCTACAAAAATTACAATAACTATACCGATGGAGACCACACTTCCACACGTTGAGTCATCTTTGCTGGTAGCACCGCCGCGAGATAATTCAAAGTGAACGTTAAAAGTTCGTCTTCAGGGCCACCAACTATAAATTGTTATCACTGGATTCGTCTTTGCTGGCAGCACCGCCGCTGAGACTTTTAAGAGTGAACGATCCACGGCTCTCTTCAGGAAAAGCAAGATTAAATTCTTACCAACGGATTCATCTTTGCTGGCAGAGATATTTCAGCATCGCCGCAGAGATATTTCATAGTGAACATTCAAAGGTCCGCTTCAGAGCTAACACCTGTAAATTGTTATACAGGGCAACGCCGGGTACCTTTGCTAGTCCACTATAACTTAAAACCCGGAAAAGTCATTACTGTAGAAACATATCGCCATGAAATGCCCAAAATGAACGAAAAACTGTTACTCCTCTGTCCCAGACTGGTCAGCAGAAGAAGGCAAATCATTCTTCTTGATAATGTTCGATCACACGTTTCACTAATGACGCTCCAGAAGTTGAAGCAACTTGGATACGAAGTTCTTTCCCCAACCCAGCTTATTCTCCAGACCTTTCTCCTACCGACTACAACTTTTTCAAGCACCTTGATGGTTTCCTGCGAGAGGAATAAACAAAGTTGCAACTCGTTGGCAAAATGTGTCGATTGTAATGGTACATGCTTTGATGAATAAAATTTCCGCATTGTTGAAATATATAGTGATGAATATCATGTTACTAAATGTTGCTTACTTTTTCCTCAGCCTGATAATACTTAGGTATGTAAATTTAATTTAATTATGTTATCTTTTAATTTTTGGACTATGAGTAACAGGCACAGTCAAGTAGCTAAGAGGTTCACTTCGCAGTCATGTGGTTTCCGGTTCAATCCCACAGCGTAGCACCTCGAGTGTCTTTTTACTATAGACCCGGCCGTAAACTATGTGAAAGCCTGCCACACACATATATGTATGTGTGCGTGTGTGTATGTGTGTGGTTCCTTACCACTTTCTAGCCGGTAAAAAGTGCGATACCATAAGTATCAGACCTACAATTAGTGCTGCAAGTGAATTTTTCGAGTCAGGTGACAAGGCTGAAGTATGTGTGACAAATTTTAAAACTTTTATTTGTGGAAAATATCATATATTAGCATAAATAATAATTGCCGATTGTATTACTTCAAAATAACATTGTTACAACGTGTATTTATAAATATCGCAAATCATTAACTCTTGTTGAAGTAAATGTTGGTTGTGTATGTGAGTTTCTTTAGTACGGACTCGTTTCGCCGGCGGCATATCTATAAATGTTTGCTCTTGTCTCTAACGTTAAGTATGCCTATCCCTGTTCGTATTATCATACTGGGAAAAAAGTGCCCAATTAAAAATAATTAACCAATTGTGTGAATGTCATCGTTGTCGCACTGGTAAGCATTACTATTGACGTTATCATTATCTGTGACGTTATTACTGGAACTCTCATTACTCCTACAAGTGTTGTTTTAGGCTAAGTTGGCTCTCATTAGAAATCATTGTGCATCAAATAGATATTTTTAATGATTATTTAACTGGAAAAGGACTGGTACACAAATAGCAACCATGTAACCGTATAAATGACCTTAAAATATTTGGAACACAAGTTAAATTGATTATCTCCGGTTTGTAAATAAGGCGAACGTGGTATTTGTATCAACTGATGTCTGATGCCACTAAACCACTCCTCTCTATGGAATTCAGATTCAACATTGTCGAATAAGAACATAGAAAAAATGTATAATACTTTCTTTCAGTGCAGTTGTACTAGTTAGAAAATAGTTCTTCATTAGTAAAATGTAAAACTATGATTCTAATTAGAATGTCAGTATTCCTATAGAAAGATATATTGCTTGTGTATGAGTGCAAAGTGGAGATCACAAAACCTTTGTGTGCTAGTTAGTAATAAACTGATTGAGACATTTCCACTCAATGCAACCTGTATTCGGAGAGAATGCAGTTTACCAAGAAGTCATGTCTTGGTATATAGCTTAAATATAAAGGAAACAGCGAGGGAATGCGGTTGTTTAACCCACGAGAATTAGAAGTTACATCTTCAAATTTTCCAATCACACCCATTATCCATTTTAGACAGATTGCGAAATTAACTTTCTAACAGTCTGCAACCAAGCTAACTTATTTGATTTCATTATAGGATACACATTTCTATGAATCATTCGATGGATACTTTCTCTATTTTTTACCATGTAGTCTTCAACGGATGGGAAGTAAAGCTTCTCTCCTCCTAGGATAGAATTGAACTCAGTATTGCAGAAAAGGGAATCACCCATACATTCTGCAGTTCTGCTACTACTTTTAGAGATAAATGACATCACATTCCTAAAGTTAAGCGATGAACTAAGTGTATTAATTTTAAATAAAAATGTAGTACAAATATCAAATGCATTCTTGGTTACATGTCTGACTATAAAATAATTCAGTTGTCTATATTTTTTGTTATATATATACATATAAGGTGAAGTATATTTGCCACTTAAATGTGGCTGACCCCTAAGGGTGGATGTTACTGTTGCTTTTAGCCCCAGGAGAACATCTTCTCCAGCTGGCTATCGACACACATCTGTGTCCTGTCTGTATTTGCAAAGGGAAGTCATCCTTCCCATCTTGATCTGCGATACGTACGGACTCATACCCAGAAACTCGAGTCCGTACGTATCGCAGATCAAGATGGGAAGGATGACTTCCCTTTGCAAATACAGACAGGACACAGATGTGTGTCGATAGCCAGCTGGGGGAGATGTTCTCCTGGGGCTAAAAGCAACAGTAACATCCACCCTCAGGGGTCAGCCACATTTAAGTGGCAAATATACTTCACCTTGCCGTGCAGTTACTGTTAATACCTCGTTCAGAGATTTAACATATATATATATATATATATATATATATATATATATATATATATATATATCGGAAAGAGTTTAACTATATAATCAATGTAAGGAGCTCCTAGGTTAAACCTAAGAAATTACATTATTTAAATACATTCTTATGTATAAAGAAAGGATAAACAGAAATATTGCTAGATCCCAATTCATGGTAATGATGGATGCACATTTAGATTATACTATATATTCATACTACTACTACTACTACTACTACTACTACTACTACTACTACTACTACTACTACTACTACTACTACTGTTATTGTTGATTAGACATATAATCAAAGATAATCGTGACAATCTGACAATCTCGTCTCTTTGGGACACTACATAAGACTGCATTGTCTCATGTCTCCTTTGTTTTTTAAGATGGCGGTGTGGTTTGACGAAGATATAGCTATTACCTTTAGGAGACCAAGCGACTACGTAAGAGGCTTCTCTTTTGGCTCGTATTATTCTACGTCGTTCTTAAAATCAGTTTTATGGAAAATAAGTGGAGTTGTTACAGTTTTGATGTGATTATTTATTTTTAGCTTAAATCAGTAACAGGATAACCTTGGAATATAGTGTTATTCTTGAAGTTGTTCCAATATTTTCATATTTTAAGATGTCCAGTTACATTCCAAGGCGGCAACTTATTCCAATATTTCGAATAATTATAGAAGACGTCGTTTAGCGAATAAATTTAAAAAATTTATATATGAAAACTTATTATTGTTGAATCTGAACTTTGGATTGGAAACAAATTTTATTTACAGTCTCAGCAATCAGAATTTCGCAAATGCGTCTGATCTTGTGTATAGGTATTCCCTGTCTATTTTAGGCACCTCTCAGAAAATTGATTTGTTGTATGGTTCCACTCATACCTGTTCTTAGATCAATGATTAAATCATACATTTTCATAGATCTCACCTTACAATTACTTAATTTCAATATTTTCTACGATATATTATACTGGAATATGAGCGAAACACTTGGCACAAGAGATTAGGAATCAGTTTTAATGTTTAACTATATAGAACTTCATGGTTTTGAGCCCAAATTCTGATTTATCTTTTTACGAAGTACAATTAATACAATACACGTCATTGATTTACTCATTCCATATAAGAATATTTATTTAACTCTAAAACAATTCTTGATTTATTACCCTTGAGGTGAACGTGCAAGTTTAAAAATCAAGGGATAACGTTTCGACCTTGTTAGATCTCTCACAACAAGATACAGCGATAATTACGCATTTTCTTTTCAATGGATTTCTTATGCATGTAAACCATTAGAAAATTAATGTGCGGACTAATTTATAGGAGTCTATTGTCAGCTCATTTACGATGGTAATATCCTTAGTGCATGCATGAACACCACACATTTTCTTTCCTTTACTTATAAACGTATGGCTGATTAAGAAATGGCTTAGATTGAATAAGAAATCAATATTTTGTAGTTTGTAGTACTCTCTAATGTAAACTGGCTTTGCATCTGATCAAAAACGATATACTATAGTTATAAAAATGTCACATACAATGTTCAAATGTTGTGATAAATTTTTATGGCCCAAAACACATTAAGCAAATCCATTATTCTTATACGTGTGTACTTAGTACTAACTATCATGGGAGCTATTTATTTGGACTGTATCATTTCTGTTAGGAAACTCTATGCACGAATGCTTCAAAAAATTCAATATAGTGTTTTTGTCTTCCCGTAGGAAACTTTGTTGTTTCTATAGCTGCCAAGTTTCACAGCTTATGATTTGTATTTGTTCTAATGTGCTTTGGAATAAAAAGGTTTCTTAAACTATGTCATAGAAATTTACCTAACTAAATGCGTGATAAATCGTTTTGATATCACTTTTCTTATATATTTGATGGGTATATCACTGAACGTACCTTTTATTTTTCCAGCAACCAATGGAATAATTGTAGTTTGACAATAAACAGAAATATACCACTGGCTGTTTAAATTCTATAATATCTATTTTTGATATGCTCAGCTCAGAAATGTTTGAGACACTTGCTCTTGCGCTTATGCGTCGTGCTGTTCTCTCGTTGTACGAACCAGCGGTAGTCATCCATCATGCGTGGATTGAAACGGCCTTGATACCTCGTTTCCATCTCAGATATGTCCTGGTGGAACCTCTCACCATGCTCATCACTAACGGCACCAAGATTCGTTGGAAAAGAATCGAGATGAGAATGCAAGAAGTGCATTTTAAGGGATTCGGCATCTCATTCTTTTATACCTTGTTAGCATGTTGTTTATTAAATCAGCATTGTTTTCAGCTCTGTGATTTCCAAGAAAGCTCTGTACTACTAATACGAATGAATCCCATCCTGTCAACTCAACTTGAATCAGTTTCCCTCTGAATTTTCTATCAGATATCAGTTTTCTGATCACGGGTCCAATGAAAATGCCTTCGGTTTTGCGTCATTTTCCTCTGCACCAAATTTTAGTTTTAGGTACTGGAACTCATAACCATCGTGAGTCATTGCTTTTACAGAGATTTTCATGAGGCCGAGTTTGATGCGAAGGGGTGGAAGGAAGCCCTTTAGTGGGTCTACCAGTAGCATATGCTGCACATTGTACCTACCAACTATGTGCTCATCTCTTTTAGGTTAGTCTTTTACAGCTATTCCAAACGCACAAGAAGCATATATTTTCGGTATGTCCCAGCTGCAGTCCTAAGAGGAGAGGAATCACCTTTAAAAAACCACAAATATTCCACTTATGAACTGAGTAATTAACTCCTTTCAGAATGAGTTCCATCGATTCATAAGTTTCTTCCATACCGACAACATGACCCACATGAATGGAAGGTTTTTCATTACCATTATGTAACAACACAGCTTTGAGGCTAACCTTACTCGAGTCTGCAAACAATCTCTATTCGTTATCCATATGCACGTGTCCTAGTTTTTGCACGAGTGCATTAGCGTCTGTATAGAAACAAACATTGTTTTCTTGCTTGGAAAAGACAGATAAGCCTTTATGGCGAGAAAGGAAAACGGAAATTTTCATATCTTGCTATTGGAGATTCCATTGTTGTAGTTTGGATCCCATAACTTCAGCCCTTTCCTTTGACAATGCTAGGTCACTTGCTAAATCGTTCAAATCTTTTTGATGAAACTAGCCTAGCTCATTTTTTAAAATTCAACTACGTACTCTTCGTCGATAGGAGAGTCAGTGGGTTCATCAAGTGACATGTCAAGATTTTCAAGTGAAGCATGTATGAGAGTTCCTGAAGTCATGTGGGACCGGTTTTAGAGCCGACGTACAATCTGCATACATAACTTTTACTTTGGTCTTCTTTGAGAAACCACTAATGTTAGTCATGCAAAAGTAACAATCAGAGACATGATTGGTTGGCTCACGCCATACCATTGGTACAGCAAAAGACATTCCCTTCCGATTTTCATTCAGCCCCTGTGTAAGCCCTGAGTAACACACTATGCAGCATATATGAGGTGCCCACTTCTTGTCTTGGTCCCCAACTTTATACCCGAAATAATATTTACAGGCAGTTTTTAATTTGGTGGCAATGTTCTGCTGGTCATGCGGAGCAAATTTTCAACAGTCATAGCAAAAGTTGCCTAGGTGATTCACACATCCTGTCCTATTCATGATCTAACACAATGACACAGTTAAAACAATAATCACGCAGAGCGAGAGATACATATACTATACATGAGAGCAGCGCAAACGAAACAGAGTTACCAAGAACAAACTGACGTACTTGTCATTGCACACAATACGTCAGCGCAATCTGTTGCTAAACTAAATAATGAACTTTCTCATCGTATATTTTAAATCTGTTGTTTCTTTAATTTTGAATTCAGACCATTTTCATTTTAGCAAATTTTATATGGCCTATATCTAGCTGAAAGTAAAGTTATAATCTTGCGCATGCGCATAACTCAAAATCCTGACGTGCCAGAACAATTCTGAGTGCGGATTCGGAATCAGTGTCTTTGATTTAATCAAGGGCACTGGATACCAAAACCTTTCATATATATGTATATGTATATATATATATATATATATATATATATATATATATATATATATATATATATATATATATATATATGTATATATATATATATATGTATATATATATATATATGTATATATATATATATATGTATATATATATATATATATATATATATATATATATATATGTATATATATATATATATATATATATATATGTATATATATATATATATATATATATATATATATATATATATATATATATATATATATATATATATATATATATATATATATATATATATATATATATATATATATATATATATATATATATATATATATATATATATATATATATATATATATATATATATATATGTATATATATATATATATATGTATATATATATATATATATATATATATATATATATATATATGTATATATATATATATGTATATATATATATATATATGTATATATATATATATATATGTATATATATATATATATATATATGTATATATATATATATATATATGTATATATATATATATATATGTATATATATATATATATATATATATATATGTGTATATATATATATATATATATATATATATATATATATATATATATATATGGGAGAATATACAAATAATAACAACAGACGAGGACAGGTGGTGTAAATAACAAAATAATATATTAGTATGACGCTCGGGAATACGGAAAGTCTTTGACGTTTCGAGCTACGCTCTTCAACAGAAAGAATACGGAGACAAGGAGAAAAGCACGGAGAAAAAAAATTGAATAGTGTTCAGTCAACGGTCAATCATAATAATGGCCGATCATAACAATGACTGACAGGAAGTTAGAAATTCTTATTTCAGGAGAGCTAAGAAAGGGGGAGATAACAAACGGTGATCGGGAACGAGGGGCTGTGTGTGGGACGTAGAATGCTGGTGATCTTGACGTATGTAGTGTGAAAATGGGGAAGGGAGAAAGGGAGAAAGGGAGAAAGGGAGTTAGTAGTTGGTCAGTTGTAGTGTGTGCGTGGTGTGATGCGAGGGTATTGGTGTGGTGTGCGTGGTGTGATGCGAGGGTATTGGTGTGGTGTGATGTGAGGGTGTTGGGAGGTGGGGAAGGCATGGGTGGAGTGTGCGTTACGCTTAGGGTGGGGTAGAGGTAGGGGTCTATGGGTAGGGGTGGGTGGTGGGTGTAAGGAATTGGATGGGGTGGAGTGGGAAGGTAGAGTAGGAGTGTGTTGGGGTGTGGTGGGATGAGCTTATGAGAGGGTGTTGACGAAGAGGGAGAAGGGGAAGGTGGATGTAAGAGAGGGGGAAGATGGGTATGGGAGGGGAGAGGAAGAGAGGAGAGAGGGTGGGTATAAGAGAGGGAAGGTGGATTAAGAGAGGGGGAAGGTGGGTATGGGGGGGAGAGAAAGAGGGGAAGGTGGGTATGGGGGGAGAAAGAGAGGAAGAGAAACAGAGGAAGAGAAAGAGAGTGAGAGAGAGGGAAGAGGGGTATGGGGGGAGAAAGGGAGGAAGAGAAAGAGAGTGAGAGAGAGGGGAAGAGAGTGAGAGAGTAAGGGTGAGAGAGTAAGAGAGTAAGAGTGTAGAGAGTAGGAGAGTAAGAGTGTAGAGAGTAAGAGTGAGAGAGGGGGGAGTACGAGAGAAGAGAGTGAGAGAGAGTAAGAGAGAGGAGAGAAAGAGTAGGGGTGAAGAGAAGTGGGAGTGGAGAGAAGTATGAAGAGAGGTGAAGAGACGTACAAAGAAGTAGGAATCGGAGCAGGAGGTGGGAGAGGGGAGAGATGGGTGGTAGGAGGGAGGGTGGGGGAGAGAGACAGGAGGAGGGGGTTAGATGAAGAGTGGAGGGGAGTTGAGCCCATGTGGCGCAAAGGAGCGAAGATAGAAGATTAATCTCTGTTCACGGCGCAAACGGGAGTCCGGATGGCCCCTGTGCATGGACAATCCAAACACAGACAGGTGTTGCCGCAAGGAGTGGCCGGCAGAACGGAAGTGGCGTGACACCGGGGTGTCATTGCCGAAGTTGATATCTCGGAGGTGTTCCGCGAATCGGTCGGCCAGGCGGCGCCCCGTTTGTCCGATGTACAGGGATTGGCAGAGAGAGCAGGAGAGGCAATATATGATGTTGGTAGACGTGCAGGTGAAGGAGTCGGTGATGCGATAGGGTCGGTGATGGGTGCTGGTGAGGAGGGTGGTGTTGGAGAGGTAAGGGCAAGTGCGGCAGCGTGGGCGGGAGCAGGGGAACGAGCCAGGTTGGGAGGTTGGGTTGGGGAAGAAGCTGTGGACCAAGAGGTCCCGTAGGTTGTGGGCTCGTTTGAAGGAGGGGAGGGGTCGATTAGGGAAGATGTGGGAGGTGGAGGGGTCGGACTGGAGGCGCCGAAAAGCTCGGAGAATGGAGCGTTGGAGGGGTAGGGTGGTGGTATGGTAGGTAAGGGGAAAAGGGAGGCGGGAAACGGCAGGGCGGGTTCGGGGGGAGAGAGCAGATGCACGGTCCACAGAACGTGCTCTGGCAAGGGCGGTGTGGATGGTGGTGGGTGGATATCCACGCAGGCTAAAGTGGTGAGCCATGAGTTGAGACTGAGTCTCAAAGTCATGGCTGTCGCTACAAAGTCTGCGTAGACGGAGGAATTGGGAATAGGGGATAGAAAGTTTTGTGTGTCTAGGGTGGGAGGAGGAGAAGTTGAGATAGGAGTGTGAGTCTGTGTGTTTGTAGTGGATGGAGGTGCTAAGGGCGGAGTGGAGGTTGCTGACCGAAATGTCGAGAAAGGGGACAGAGGTGTCAGAGACAGTACAGGAGAAGTGGAGGGCAGGATGGAAAGACTGAACGAAAGAGAGGAACGAGTCAAGATGTTCGCGGGAGAGTGAGGTGGCACCGATACAGTCGTCGATATACCGACCGTATAGTTCGGGAGTGGGACCAGTGAAACTGGAGAATATTTGGGCCTCAACATAACCAACGAAGAGGTTCGCGTAGTTGGGGCCCATTCTCGTCCCCATGGCCACTCCCGAGACCTCCTGGTAGATATCTCCCGCGAACGAGAAGCAGTTGAGAGATAGGACAAGTTCGGCCAGACGAATGAGTGTGGAGGTGTCGGGTTGTGGGTTGGGGCGTTGGTCTAGAAAAAACTTCAGGGCACGCAGCCCCTCGTCGTGGGGGATCACTGTATAGAGGCTCTGGATGTCTAGAGTGAAGAGAAGCTTAGAAGGGCCGGGAATACATACATACATACATACATACATACATACATACATACATATATATATATACATACATACATATATATATATATATATATATATATATATATATATATATATATATATATATATATATATATATATATATAGGGGGAAAATAAGTGCAAAAGAGAACACTTCAAACATTTAAGAGGTCCAAAGAGAGAGAAAGAATGATTTCTAATAAAGATTCATCATATTCATAAAAAAACAGCCAGAGCAAGTAATAAGAATATGAAAATAGTAGTTGAAAAATATCGTTTTAGGAATAAAAATGCCATAAACAATTATAGAGAAATAGAGGAGAAAAAGGTGTTAAATCAAAATTCGATTTAATACAAAATAGGGTTCAATAGTTACGCGCGTTTCAAAGGACAATACAAATATGTAAGGAAAAATTTATAACTATAGTAATAATTAGATTTATGCATTGTCATTTTCATCAGTGTGAAGAATTTTTACAAGGACATCAATAAGATGCAATAAGAGAGAGTACAAGTGGGGTAAAAGGGGAAAAATCGGATATTTGCAAGCAAGTTTTAAAAGGGGAAAAATAATAGTAATAATAATAGTGAGAGAGGCGAAAAGGGGAAAAAGACAGACATATCGATGTGTATGCACGCCTATATATGCGGTAAACTATAACATAATATGAATGAAAAGCTAACGGGTATGTTTAAAAAATAGTAACAGGTCGAGACAAAGTATAATAAACAGGGCCACGTGTGTACAGTAGAATATAACAGATGGACTAGTAGAAAAAATATATACAGGTGAACTAGTAGATAACAGGTATAGTAGAATTTAACAGTATAATGTAGAATATAACAGGTGGACTAGTAGAAAAAAGCCATAGAGAGTTATGCATATACATATTAATGTTGAAGAATGAAAATATATATGTGTATATATTTTACACGAGGCTAAAAAGTAATAGGCAAGACTATGTTTGAAAAAAGTTACAATATTAAAGTAAAAATGTACATACATGCAGAGAAAAAAACAAAGAGAACTTAAACTTGTTAAAGCAGATTTATTTCTGCCTTTATAGCACGTAAAGAAAACGGTGTTGTGGGAGTGTATACAGCACATATACTACAGCACTACTATGTGTAGCTTAAATACTGAGATTAAAAATTAGGGGCGAATTATGCCTACCTAATCTACAAAAGATAGAATATTTTGCATTTTATGCAAAGTAATCAGATTAACCTTCATAATTTTACTGAATTTTACTGAATTTTGGCCATAAAAGGAAAATGTAACTATCGATCTATTATATTCAAGGTAGGCACTGCCTACCTTGCCTATCTAGGCAGCACGTCTCTGATATATATGTATGTTTGTATATATATATATATATATATATATATGTGTGTGTGTCGCTTTACGTTTGTGTTTGTCCCTACCCACCATCGCTTGAGAACCAGAGCTGGCTTTTTATTCCACCATGGCTCTGCTACTAGGCAAAAGATTGATAGAAGTAGCACTAGACTTTGTACTGGGCTCGATTTGTTCGACTAAATCATTCAAGGCGCTGTCCCAGCATGGTCGCAGTCAAATGACCGTAACAAGTAAAAAAGGTGAAAGATAAAATGTTGTTGTCAACATATTTAAGGTAGTAATTAGGACTAATTATGACATGAGAAAAAATAATACTAGTCAATGAACAAAACTATTTTAAACATCCTGACAGAAAAGAACTAATGGGAAATAATTATGCTGTGCGAAAAAGACTAGATTAGTTACGGACTACTTGTTATTTCAATCATTCAGACGAGTATGGGAAGAGAGTGGAAAACTAATAATGTGAGCTGAGCCTCTGAGAAGTATGTATTTCGGTCATGAGCGCTGTGCTGTACCTCTGGCAGAATACGAACTACTGACCAGTTGATTTTATAATCAGAAGTAATCGCTTCGTCCTGTTGCTGTTGTAATCTACACAGTTGATTGGTATCAAATTTTCAACCTTATAGGCGGCATGAAAAGGTATAAATACAAATATTATATATTATAGGTTATTAGATATAAAGAATGGACGAAATAAATACTACGAGAAATTAACTGGAATGATTGTATATGATTTCTCAAAAGCTGAGTACTTATCTTTCGACATTTCCAACCTAAGATTCAGGGAATTCACATTGTACTTCTTTATATATTAACATAGTTTAGCTTAGAATGATCAAAACAATTTTGAATAACTTGCGTGATGAAAACATGGCTTTTTAGTCTTGATACCTCCTTCAAACTCTTTATCTAATTTTGAAATTTTATTATTAATTTCAAGAGAAACTATCCTTCTCAGGAAGCTTAGTTGAATGACGCATAAGATATTTAACGGTATGTTTAGTTGAATATACAAGGAAATGAGTAATTCGTCAACAAATACATCTGAGAAATCTTTCCTAGGAATATCTTGTCAGCTCTTACGATTAGCAGTCTTTCTGGCCTTGGAATCATAGATTTGTATCCTTATTCTGATGATGATGTTTCCAGACATTACATCGTAATTATCTAAAAGCAGAGATTTAAAACAAAAAGCCCTTTCACGACTCACAAGGAAGCATTTATAGAGGGAAAATAGGATTTATATTTTGATTTGAATTTGTAATGCTACACAATAGAGCTGATGGATAGCTTATGTATACTGAACTAGTGCTATAGTCCTTACTGGATCTGATTCGGTGAAAAGAGACATGGCCAAACGTCACAATTTCCTACTATTAACCGTGTGTTTCAATATACAATATCTTCACTATTAGATATATGTTTGTATAAATATTTCTGCATAGTTACACATTTTTATGTATACATTTACATATGTTAATGTGTATATATATAAATGCATGTATTAACTCTGGAAACTTTTAAAACTTATATTACACCTCTCAGTTGATAATTAATATATAAGTTAGCATGTTCTTTAACCTCAATATTACTCTAGTAAATACTGGGTATCAGTCTTTATAGATACCACCTAATAACTAATAACTAATAAATAAATAATTTAGTTTAAATGATTGAAATATCAAACAAATTCTATATAATCTTCTCTTTTCTATTGATGATAATAAGGTATATATACTTCATCATGGGTTTTAGTGATTAAACTATTTATTCCTTTCTATGGTCGTCTACCCTACTGATCATATTATTATTTCTATAAAAGCTTTTATGTAAGTAATCCTAATGTTTGGATCCCTAGAAATTTATATTAGCTAATATATAACAGCACCGAAAACACCACAACTTATAATATACCTCTTAGATTATAATTATTATATAGTTAGCATGTTCTATCGCCCCACTATTCCTCTATTAAATTGCCAGTAAATGCAAGTGATCAATCTTCATAGATACCACCTAATAAGTAAATATTTAAGTATATGAAGAAATATTAAACTAATTCTATGTATTTTTTCTCTCTCTATTGTTGTAAATTTTTGTATATACTCAAAATCATTCAAACATTTATCATTTTGGTTATAATATTTTCTTAATTTTTTTTGATAACCCTAAATTTCATCTTTATAGTACCCCATAATAAAAAATTTCCCCTGTATTATCATCATTGGTTTTATTAGAATCTTGCCCATTTAACTGATAATTAACATCTTGATTTAAGATCTTCCTTTACCAAACCTCATTATAGGCAGTTACTTTATACTACTTCAAAATAATCTTGACAAGTTTTATGACTATACCCACTATGATTCTATCATCTCCCTCATGCCCTTTCCGAACAGACACTGCTCTATTGTCTTAGATTTTGATATACGAAGATTTGATAAACTAGGACTATAAATTAAAGCCGACCCCAAAAATTTCTTTTGAATGTATTGTTTATAATATTTGCGTAGGTGTTATTCTAAACAGTAGTAGTAGCAAAGTAAGGAAGGAGGTGGAAGAGAGGAAGAAGAAGACGAAGAAGAAGAAGGAGACAAAATAATAAGAGAATGCAGGATGGTAGGATAGTAGTAGGATGTTAAAGTGTCAAGTGACCTAAACGTGGCTCATTCTGGATTATAGCAGTGATTGGGACTGTCTTTAATGAATTTTTGCGTATCTCTTTTGAATGTATCATTTTTAATATTTGCGTGCGTGTTTATTCTATGGTCGTGGTGGATATGTCATTTGTTGTAGATGCGTTCAAATGGGATCTGTATTTTGTAATAAAGAGGGATTCCTTACTAATTCGTTGGCTACAGGTTGTATCGTCCTTGAATTGATAGAGGGGAAAGATTCGGAATCTTGGATTTCTGTTATTGGCGCAAATGTCGACGTTTGGCTGAATGCTATTTTTCTGATTTTTTTTTTTTAATTTTAATCTGCGATGTGTGTAGAGTCATCCTTTGACGTAGACTGTTTTTTGTTTTGCCTATGTATTGCTCTTGACACCCAGAGCAGGTTAGTGCGTATATCAGGTTCTCCGAAGAATATGTGAAGCTGCTTTTCACTGTGAAACGTTGTCCCTGTTTGA
>NC_142933.1:73013102-73030602 GCF_046866305.1 Octopus bimaculoides
CAAACTCTTTCAAGATTACTTGCTTCACACGTGTTCATTCCACTGCTCAGTTGGTTTTATCATTAGTTGTCCTATTAAGTGTTAGTTTCTGTTTTCCACACAACACTGTGCTATTAAATTCATCTTTTTCAGTTACAACCACAAAGTAAATAGAGTATCACAGAATTATATCACTTATTTTGTTACCTTATTATACTGAATTCAACAATGAAAAGTTGCAGTGTAGTGTATTGTGGACCCTGTAAGGCATATTTTCTCCAACTAAGTTCTACACAACCGGAGTCTTTAGTAGTAATCCTATGTTCTAATTAGTTATGGTAGTTCCTAAAAATGTTGATTTTTTTTATATCGTACATGCTTGTACAGACAAACATCCCATCTCTTCACACTGCATTGATATAATGTCTAAGTCTCAAGCGAATTATATTCCACAATTTCACTTCTGTCAAAGTATTTAACGCTTCTGCGATCAGTAGATCCTTTGGAGCTGGACAACCCATCTGTAAAATGTAAATATTCCTATTAGAAATGTAGGACAGAGTAGTATAATTAATGAAGAACTATTCTTCAAACCCCAAACTGTTATGTATAGCTTGCCAGTAGTAAAGCTAGTTATAAGCAGCATATAAAGACTGATATTTCAATGGTAACTGAATTACTGTGTTACAGCTATTTCAATATTTTACTATACACACGGACATCAGAAGATGCAAGTAGTGTGTAACAACATAAAAAGATTGATAAAGAGGGTGTTTCCACTCACTACAGATACCAAAGCATCGTAGCATATATATAAATGTGTGTGTGTGTGTGTGTGTGTGTGTGTGTGTGTGTGTGTGCGCGCGTCTATTTCTGTGTCTGTGTCTGTCCGGGAAGGCCTTTTAATTATTATCAACAATAAATACAATCTAAAAGAAAGTTCTCAGGTTCATTGCAATCGATGAAGTGGAGGTATCTAAAAAATTGACATCAAGAGTTTCTATAAAAGAAAACATATTGATGCAGTATACTACTAAAGAAATACAAGCTAAATACAATATACAGCCTGTCAGAGACATGCTACCAAAAAGGTAGTCAGGAATGCATTGTTTCTTGTACATTTCTTCTGTTCTTATTATGAATGAGAAAGAAGTACCGGGAACAATATATTCATAACTGTTTCATATTTGATCTAAAGTTTACAAACAGTCTTAGGTACCCATCCATCATCATCTGGAATAATCTTCATGAAATATATGAATTAAAAAATATTTTCTGAGGGCGTCGTTGTTCTAATAGAAGTTAAAAATTGCAATTCCTGTTGAATTTACAGGATAACTTGAACATAAATCGATGTGAGGCTTGAAGCAGATTCTGTAGAAGCACTGGTGATGTGGACAGTGCCTCGAGGAAGCTTGGTAGAAATATTTGCATTCCATTTATAATCTGGTTGCACAACGAAAGTGCTACTTCAATTGAACCATTATTTCTGCGCATCTGATACCTCGAAATTGTATGAATCATTTATTGACTTATTGCACTTCACAAAATCATAGTGTTCGATTACATTATTATTCACGAATTCATGTTTTTGTAAAAAGGCAGAGATCAGAATTTCCTCGACGAAAACAAAGGGCGCAATCTTGAGATTAAAAAAAAAATGCAACTTATTTTGTTTATTGTGAATTTTGTATGTGCATCAAACGGCAACAGCTCGTTATATTCTGCTCATAGAATAAATACGCTACAAATGAAGCAAAAACTAATTAATGGAAAGAAAAAAATAAAATTACATTGAGATATCGAGAATGATCTCGGAATATTGTATTTTGAGTGAGAAATTTTAAAGCATTTAATTTAAATAAACCACAAAAGACCATTGTTGCATTTTCTAGTTGAACTACTTTAAATATTAGGTGTGTATGCACTATTTCATTCTTTTATTCTTTTATCTAGATTCAAACTGTGGACAGTGGCTATACTGGAGCAGTGCCATCAATGAAGGTATATGTATGGTTGTAAAAAATAAGAGCAAACAAAAATCACGCTAGCTGATGATATTGGGGTGACGTTGTGGCCTGATATGTCAATGTAATTTGATTGAAGTAGAATATCTCTAAGGATGGCCATTTTGTTATCTGTGTCGCTTAGATTATTATACAGTTTAATTGCCTGTCACGTATGCCTAGCAATTGAACGAGACACGAAGGGCGTCTAACTTATGTTGAAATGTTATGAAAGTGTGTTAATGTTAAATATTTGAATAATTAATGCGTTGTAATGAAATTCATTGATTCAATCAAGCTATCACTGTTACTGCATCCATTAGAAAGATTAACTATAGTATGGAAAAAATGAAATATTCATTGTTTTAGGACTGAGAATTTACCTAAGACATTAATAACCGTTCATTGACAAAAAGAAACATCGACTTGGAAACATTAATGCTAATCTTACCATTAATTAAACACGCGACTGTGAAATATGTCATTCTGAATGTAAAAGATGGCAGAGGGCGTGCTAAAAGGAAAAAATGTGCTTTAGTAGTAAGTCAATTTGTCAGATAAATGTTATTCACTGACAAAATGCCTTATCATCTGATAAGGCATTAATAAACGAGTAGAATGCGTGTTCCGTAATTACAGTACACTCCGACGAAATCTTTTAATATTTGATTTCTAATGTGGTAAGTGACCTTCGGGATTATGTGACTTTCATTCGTTTCTTAAATGTGGCAGTACGGTAAGGAATTTGCTTTCCTACCACACGGTTCCGGGTTCAGTCTGGAACCATGTGGTTGTGTGTGTGTGTGTTTGTGTTAGTGAGTGTATGTGTGTGTGTGTGTGTGTGTGTGTGTGTGTGTGTGTGTGTGTGTGTGTGTGTGTGTGTGTGTGTGTGTGTGTGTATCTGTGTTTGTCACCGTCCATCACTTGACAGCCGATGTTTGACTGTTTAGGTTCCCGTAATTTAGCGGTTCAGGAAAGATTCCTATAGAATAAGTATTAGTCTTTGAAAATAATAATAAATAAATCCTGAGGTCGATTTGTTCGACTAAAACCGTTCAAGACGGTACTCCAGCATGACCGCAGTCAAATGACAGAAAAAGTAAAAGATATCAATGCTGGAGTACCGCGTTGTACGAAGGGCAATGACTACAACAAAGTGGATCAAAGCTGTGTTGTGTCCAGTGAAATTACCTCTTCGTGCCGGAGCTCACCTTGAAATGTAATGAATAATAATACTGATTTCTAATGTAAACATATGACCATGATTTTATAGGAGCTGAAATAAGATTTTAACTAACAAAGCTTTGACAGAAACTCAAATGAACCACCGAATGAGTCTTTTACCTAATATAAACAGCTGACATACTTTCATTAATTTACATCCACTCGTCTTATAAAATGAACCTCGCATCCTATAATCCTAGATATGCAATGTTTGGGGGGAAAATGACGTTTTTACTTGCTGGAATGTTCTTAACTGTAGTTTTGATTTTTAGAGCTGAGCTGGGGTTGAAAACACAACAGTAGCAGAATTAGCAGGTACAAGAACAACAACAAAATCATGTGAAAACATGGCTCCAGCACCAATTACCTCCATAAATTACTGAAACATCATAGGTATATTTTCTTTGCCATGCATTTTATATTTCTCTTGAAATAAGCATTATGCTTCAAACGTTTATTAATAGTATTTAAATTTTAGTTGAGTGAAATACACTTAGTTTATATTTATTTTCAATATCATCATATTCTATTAATTTGGTTTCGCTGGCGTGAAAACAACGAACTCTTGAGTTCTGAATTTCATTATTAATCAATCTTATTTTTAATGGTTCCTTTTTTGTCGACAACAAAATGTAGAAATGACAAGAAACATAACTCAGCAATCTTCAACAATCATCACAAACTTCGTAAAAAGTGGCTTCTTGCAAAGGCACAAAGTATGAAAATTTTTGAGAATAGGAAAAATGAGAATCGAAGGACGGTCATCTTCTACACAAATTCGTGTAAAACGTGTTGCAATATACTTGCTTGCATGCATGCGTGTATGTATGTATATATGTATCTGTATGTCTCTCTCTATATAAGTATATATATATATGTACTTGGAAATGGATGCGTGGCGTTCAATCATATAATAATATGAATAATATATATATATGCATATACACACACATACATGTACATACCTATATATATATATATATATATATATATATATATAAGCATGCATAAATGGGTAAAGGACGTCCAAAAAACGTGAAAAACAAAATGAAAAACGAGAACATAAGAAACAAAAGCATGGGAAACGAACTATTTTTCGAACAACGCAAGAAACAAATAGTGAAACGAGACAGGCAACATAAAGAACATTCCCTTCATCAGTTGTCCCCTGTTTTATCTACTAAGCGTTTCGAAGGTAGGGACAAGACGCGACTTCGTTAAAACAGTCCTTTCCGCAAAGCAAATTAAAGAGAATTTGGGATTTTTTGCGGAGGCTTAAAGTGGCAACAAAAACAGGACAGTAAGAACAAAACAGTAAAAACAAACGGTGGGAGTTGTTGTTAAGCCATAACGAGGTGAAATGGTGAACGCTGGAAAAAAATATATAGATATATGTATGCATATATATATATATATATATATATATATATATATATATATATATATATATGTATATATATATATATATATATATATATATATATATATATATATATATATATATATATATATATATATATATATATACATATATATATATATATATATATATATATATATACATACATACATATAGATATATGTATGTGTGCATAAATGTGTGTAAGTGTGTACGCGTACTTATGAATGCGTGTATAAATGTATGTTCGTGTACGTGTGTATGTATACAAATATATGTATGGTACTCTCTCGAGTCCAAGAAAGGAAGTTTTGCAATATTTCTTGCAGGACAACATGTACAGATGATTCGTTTATAGTGATGAAATGTTCGTATTGCACATCAGAGCACTCCTTGTATCAAATTGATGTAAGCTGCACAGATGAACAGTGTCGCACATCAGATGCCGAAGTGATCGCTGAGCAATATGAAATGAAGTGGTTTGTTCAAGAATACAACGCACTGCCTGGTCTGGAAATCGAATTCACAATCTCGTAATCGTGAGTACAACAGCCTAGCCACTGGGCTGCGCTCCCTCATATGTAAATATGTAGTTACCCACAGACATGTGTGCGTTTGTGAGTAATTTGTAAATACATTGATATAATCATATTCAATAAACATGTATTGACCCTTTTATACACACATACCTTGTGGTTAAACCGCAAGACTTACCGAACAACAAATTGAAGATTAACTCCACTAGTTTCACTTTGCCATTACTAGCATATCAAGTAAATTTACTTCATCACAAAGAGAGACGGAAAAGGGGAGGTGGCTGAGAGAGAGAGAGAGAGAGTGAGAGAGTAGCTTGCAACTATTTGAACAGGCATTTCCTTTTGCTCATTTGCATATTAGTACAGTATGAGACTGTGTTAACCAAATTAATTAACTTAAGTGTAGGGGGCTAAATGTGTGCTTAATTACACGTACCCGTGTAAAAAATATTTACATTTCCACAAATACACAAGCTGATAATTAATTAATACACTTTGCAAATGAATACACTGATGCAAAGGAAAAATGTATTCCTTGTTGCTCATAGCAGTTGTTATATTTTATTTTCTCTTCTCTGTCTTTCTGTGTCTGTCTGTCTGTCTGTCTGCCTCTCTCTCTCTCTCTCTCTCTCTCTCTCTCTGTGTCTAGGTGTCCCTCTTTATCTCTAACGAACCAACGAAGGAAGTAAATATTTAACGTGACAGTAATAATTAAGGGAAACTAATCGAGTTGTCCTTCAGTTCATTCTGCAAAGAAAATCATGTGATTTTAACATGGAATGTATTAGGACCGTGAAGCTTCGATGGAGATTTACTCAACCCATACTGTTAATTTATACTTACATACAAACATGCATACATTTATATATCTCAAGCATTCTCGAACTATGCTTGAGACTGTGGTATGATTGTACAGTGAGATCTCATTACATAAGATGCTGGTTACTGTGTGTTGGCAGGTAGTCCAATGGGATTTAACGGAAATAAGAATGGTACTGTTTTCTACCTTTTAGATTATCAGCATCACCACCTGGTTGTGAAGTGAGAATTCTTTCCAAACTTAGCTGATTTCTTTGTAGGAACTGAGCTCATTATGAAATCTTGTTATTTTTGTGGAATGAGAGGAGCACTATATCTTCTTTCAATTCAACTTGTTCTTGTTCAGATATCTTCATCTTCTCATCAGACAAACTCAATAGACTCTGAGAATTTAGTAACTTTGCTACATCATACACAAATTCTTCAAAATCTACCATTTAACAATGTTATATTGTTTTGCTGAACTTGATGTAGAAATTTTGCATGTGGAAACTCGTAAAAGCACGGATGCAGCTGGCCGTATATTTTCCCCAAAAATCATTCTTAGCTAAATGCTTTATCTTATCACATAACTCGGTTATGTTATCTATATAATCCATAATGTTGAGCATCTTCGCAGGAGACACTTATTCTAAGTTTATCAACCCCATCGACTTTTATGGGTTGTTGTAAAATTTCCAGAGAATATTCTTTAAAGTTAGCTATCTCTCGTCAACTCATTGGCTGAAATAAAGAATATGTGTTCTAAGAGACATATTCCAATCTCACACTTACAAAAATATGACATATTCATTGCACGACTTGATACATTGAGAGATGGTTTATTGGAAATATTATGTCTGGTTTTGTACGTTTCTACATCAAAGCAAAAAATCATATAAACTAGTTTTGAAATGGTTCGTCATCATGCTAGCTTTTTTTTGTTAGAAGCAAAAACATTTGTAGATTTAAAGATACAGAAATAATTTATTCTCAAACGCATGATAATGCTAATATAATAGCATGAACAGGATAAACTATCCATATAAACTATCCATATATTGCAAAATAATTCGTTACCGGCCAGCCATGGTTGGCCGGTAACGAATTTTTCTGCCATATACGGATAGTTTATCCTGTTCATGCTATTGTATTAGCATTATCATGCGTTTGAGAATAAATTATTTCTGTATTTTTCAATACATTTGTTGCATGATCGGGTCGTCGGAAACTAAACTGGCAACCTTATTAAGCTTGTTTGGTGGGGAGGACTATTGTTGGAGATCCTGCAGGACGAAAAATAAGGTCTATCAAAGAGCTCATGAGCAGTCAGCGGCCATCCAACAATGCATACACGTGTATATATGCCTGTATATATTCACGGAGATGTGGAAATACCTGGGTTGGTGTCCAGGCGCGTGGTTGGTCCACTGGGAATGGGAAGCCCCTCTGTTGTTATCATAACATCTCTCTGGGAGAGAGAACTTCTGAGAGAAAATCTGCAACATAGACAATATTCAATAATGTATACTAGTCCTTCTTTTCGAGTTTATGTTGCCCATGTTCAGAGAATGCAACTGGATTTGTGCGAATCCTTTTACCATTATGAAAGATCCTTATGCACAGGCATCGCTTGAAAAAAAGTAAGGCCTATCACAAAAATGGCTGATCGTAGTCTTTGCATGTGTGTATCTTACGATAAGGCGATAGCAATACTCGAATATGAGCCTGCAGCCATAATGTATGTATGTATGTATGTATGTATGTATGTATGTATGCATGTATGTATGTATTCGAATGTAAAGCCATAGTTATATATGCAGATATATTAGATAAACATAGGTAGAGTGGACCTCGGCGGAATTTGAACGCAGAATGGTAAAACGGACAAAATGTCGCTAAGTATTTTGTCCCGTGCACCAACGATTCCGCCCGCTTGCCGCCTTAGACTGATAGATAATAAGATCAGTATTACCTTATACTTTATTTCGTTGTCTTAAATTACATTCTTTTTACTGTTTTCATTCTCTTTAAAGCTTCTTATACAAGAAATGTGTTTTTCCTGTTATTGTTGTCATTATTTTTGTCTTCTTATCCATCTGTTTCATTCTTTCGTTGTCATTATTTATCTCTTTCTCTATATCTCTCCTACTCCATACATTGTTATCTCCTTATTCTGATATTTATAACCTTATCGGTATTAAGCATCTTGTGATGCTATAGTAATTTCCATTCACCTCACCTGATAGAAAGCAAATTCTGTCTGAGATATAATCTGACTCTTAATGCATACGTAATTGCGATTCTAATGAGAATCATGAGGTCAGCTAATCTCAGATTTACAGAAACCCTTCCTAAAAGGAAAGCAGTATAAGTTGCACATGACATAAAAGTCCGGCAAAATTTCCAAATAATCTCAAGTTTGTCTCAGTTCATATATTTCTTTCTATTTTTTACACCCACATAAACACACACACACACACATAAACACACATACACACATAAACACACATACACACATACACACGCACGGTCACACACACAAACATACACTCATATATATATATGTTTGCGTCTGTGTGTGTAGTGTATATGTATGTGTGTTTGTGTGTGTGTGTGTATAAGTATATTCATATGTATATATATACGTATATATATATGTGTATATATATATATATACGCATATATATGTATATATATATATATACAGATATATATATATATATATATATATATATATATATATATATATATATATATATATATATATATACATATATATATATATATATATATATATATATATATATACGCATATATATGTATATATATATATATATATATATATATATATATATATATATATATATATATAGAGAGAGAGAGAGAGAGAGAGAGAGAGAGAGAGAGAGAGAGAGAGAGAGAGACAGAGAGAGACAGAGAGAGACAGAGAGATGTACTTGCATAGCAAGTGAAGTGACCTGATCTGAGATCGTGTGTTGGAACGAAAACAATTGCAGCATGGAAGGTGTTTATAAGCCATTTAAAATAACACACAAAATCCGTTAGATTCACTTCAACATTTAAATTTAATTTGTCAAAATATTTTCGTCGCTTTGAGACCGCGACCTGTTCACTGACAAAATTCTGTGCAGCACAGAATTTTGTCAGTGAACAGGTCGCGGTCTCAAAGCGACGAAAATATTTTGACAAATTAAATTTAAATGTTGAAGTGAATCTAACGGATTTTGTGTGTTATTTTAAATGGCTTATAAACACCTTCCACGCTGCAATTGTTATATATATATATATACATATATATATATATATATATATATATATATATATATATATATATATATATATATATATATATATATATATATATATATATATATATATATATATATATGTACGTATATATAGATATATATATGTATATATATACACAGATATATACATATATGTATATATATATATATATGTATATATATATATATATATATATATATATATATATATATATATATATATATATATATATATATATACACATATATATACATATATGTATATATATATACATATATGTATATATATACAATTAAACCTTGGGAGAGGCATTATGCCGGTAATAAACACACGCACTGGTTCAGTCCTTTATTAATTTATATAATTTTTTGTTAAATTATTTCATTGCACTCTTGCAATCTCATCAGTAACTTGTCTCTCCACTTCCATTTATTTTGAATGTATGATCTGGCGTTGTTTTGGCGTTGTTTTGGCGTTGTTTCGAAACTGTTTGGTATGAGCATGTGAGTGTGTGCAAGCTCGTATATGTGCACGCACTTATGTGTTCGTGCTTATATGTAAGTATGTGCGTCCATATGTGTGTTTGAAACAATTTCGTTTATATCAGATCAGATAGAGACTTTTTAATTAATTTATTTACGTTCATATTCCGCATCATATGTGTGAACAACACATGCAACCATGGGCAATTGTAAGGCCCTCATCTACGTGTATTTGGTGTTTAAAATTGGTTGCGTTTCAGTTATGAGGACCGACTCCTGTATTTGTCGCAACGATGCGTCACCGAGGTGTCTAGACAGGATTTCTATGCTAATTCTGTCCAGTACACCACCATGTTGTTCTTTGGCATGCTGGTAGAGCACCGAGGTTTGTTTTTGATTATTATAGTCCCTCCAATGTTCGTTTACACGCTCAGCCAAACTTCTTGCTGTTTCACCTATGTATGTCGTGTTTCTGTTTTTACATTCACCATCCATACAGCTTATTTTGTAGACTACATTTCTGGCTTTGCAGTTGGCACCAGGACTATTTTTGCACACAATGCAACTCTCCTCAACACACCTTGTTCTTCTGAAGGGATATGTTTTACATATTATTGATCTAATTGATCTCCCTGGTTTTTCTATAACATTTATCCTCAACTTGGTACTTTTGAGGATTTTTCGAAATCTGCGGGCCAGTTCTCCGTGTGGCGTGGCGTCCACAAACATTACTCCCTCGAACTTGTCGGTATTGTACCACGTGGTCTTTTTGTTTGTTTTGTCACTAACCCTTTGTAGTCTATTCCACTGTTTGTTACGGTATCTAGGTTGTGTTCCATTTGTATCTTTGACAACAATCTCCTCAAATTTCTTGTTAGCTCCTCTATATACCCGGATACTATCTTTCTGGCTGTATCCCGAAAATTGCATGCGATGCATGAAGTCCTGAATATGTTTTTGCCCTTCCCATGGACTGCACAGGGGGGGATATGTTTTTCATTATTCTAACTAAATTGGCTATTAATATATTGATTTTCACACTGTGTGATAGAGCCGAATTCTTATGGATAACATACTTTGAAGATATAGGTTTCATATAATGTGAGTGGAGGATTTGAACTTTGTCATTAATTGTTTCTAGCCAAAGTTCTGTGTCAAGTACTGGGAGTCTCATGTTTAGGTGTCTTGTTGGGTAATCTATTGTTACCTTGATGCTCTGGTGTATTGTATTAGCTATATTCTGGACGTTTTCCATCACGATCTTCTCGTTCGCTTCAGTCTGAATGTTTGATGGTGTTTTGACTACGATGTTAATGTCATCCATATATCTCCCGTATAGTTTGAGTGTTATTGAGTGTTCTTCGAGAGTTGTTTTCAGCTTTTTGTCCCACCAGGTCATGAATAGGCTTGCCACGTCTCCGGCCACACTGACACCAATAGCCGCTCCCTGGACTTGCATGTATTTAACTATATGGTTCTGCAGGGTGGTCTTCAGACTTGCACCTACAGCATGTGCAACCATTTTTCGTGTTTGGATATTATCCTCTGGGTTGTGGGTGGGTGTATTCCACCCCTTCCAACGCTCTGCGGTGGTTTTTCTAGCAGCTGATGTGATCGTAGGTGGTCTACCTCGTCCTGACCTGGTGGGGCAGAATCTAGTTAGGTCGTGGTGATCTAAGTATTCATTATTATAAACGAGCTTTAGGAGGAGGCCTAGTTCCCTCGTGTTCACTTCACGGAAGGTTACTTCACTTTCCGAAATAATTTCAACACATCTCTCTACGGCAAAGTCAATGTCAATGGATGGATAGAGAGATACTACATCTATACTGCCTATAATACAATCTGTCAGGCCATGGTAGCAGTTACATTCATTGACTCTGCTGAGGAGGTCCTCAGTGCTTTCACAAACATGAACGTAAATAAATTAATAAAGGACTGAACCAGTGCGTGTGTTTATTACCGGCATAATGCCTCTCCCAAGGTTTAATTGTATTTCTTTCAATACACGTATCCACATCAAGAATCTTGCACACGAAATACACATACGAAATATATATATACATATGTATACACACACACACACACACACACACACACACACACACACACACACACACACACACACACACACACACACACACATATATATATATATATATATATATATATATATATAAAATAGGTGAGCGTCTCGCGAAGCCAGCTGTTATACAGTTGTGTATGATGATTTGATTTTATACCCTATGTCAGAAAATCCCTTGACTTCTAGCATGAATCAATTTTGGAAATTTTCGATTTATATCAAGAAAGGTGAAAGTACACTTCATCTCCTTTTTATCCGGCACCAATCTGCTAGTGTATATATATACTGTATACGTATGTATGTATGTATGTATGTATGTATGTATGTATGTATGTATGTATGTATGTATGTATCTATCTCTCTATAAATATATTAATAGATATATATACATACACACATGCACACATATATACATACACACACACCACACACACACACACACACACACACACACACACACACACACACACACACACACACACACACACACATATATGGTTGTGTGGTAAGAAGTTTGCTTCCCAACAGCAAGGTTCTAGATTCAGTATCATTAGGTGATACTCTGGGCAGTGTCGTCTGCAATGACCTTCGGTCAGCCATAGCCTTCTGATTTGATTTGGTACACGTTAACTGAATGAAGTCCGTCGTGAATAATTTAAATGAGAGACTCGAGAAACTTTTACCAGGAAACGAATATAATTACAAATCTATAGACTGTGAATGAATCGGAAATAGCCAGTTACCCGGTTGAGTAGCCACCAGGATTTCCTCCTCATTACCTTCCATTGAAAATAAGCACTCCAATCATGCTTCTACGCGACCTTTCTCAACTAAAGCTGTGTAATGGCACAAGATTTTGTTATGAAGAAACTAATGAGAAATGACATAGAAGCTACAAGAATTTCTGGCTGTGGAAAAGGTGAAGATGTTATCCTTCTTCGCTAACCCTTAATACCTTCCAATATGCCCTCCGAGTTCAAATGACTTCAGTTTCCAATTCCCCTTCTTTTGCAATGACCATTAATAAGTCCCAAGGTCAGACTTTGAAGGTTGATGGTTTGCAATTAGAAGAGAACAGTGTTCTCACACGGTCAGGTATATGTTGGGACATCCAGAGTGGGGAGCAAGAATAATCTTTTAATTTTTGACCCTACTAGTAAAACCCGAAACTTTGTCTATAAGGAAGTTTTTAGCATCGAATCAACAAGCTAAAATTTGCAGCATGATTAATAACTTTGAATTGATACTGTAAACGTCACACTATATTCAATAAATTATAGTACGTATGTTTTTAGCCTTCCTCGAACTTTTATTTACTTATCTTGTACGAGACATAAGCCAAAGTCTATGCGATGTTTACTTCATTTATAGACTGAAATACCATGAATCATAGATCAGAAGTTAATATGCACCTATGATAATATTGGCCACAAGAAAACAGCTATTACTTATATATGTTCAGTACAATCTAAGTGAACAACTTTCGATATTCATAATACAGTTTTGGCAGCTTTTTTCAACCCGGTCAATGACGACAGTTTCTGCTAGTACAGATCATAGATACATTTATATACATATATATATATATATATATATATATATATGTGTGTGTGTATGTATATATGTGTGTGTGTGTATATATATAGGAAATTTACACACACACACACATATATATTTATGCATATTTCCGGTCAGTCAGCCATTGTTATGATCGGCCATTATTATGATTGACCGTTGACTGAACACTATTCAATTTTTTTTCTCCGTGTTTTTCTCCTTGTCTCCGTATTCTTTCTGTTGAAGAGCGTAGCTCGAAACGTCAAAGACTTTCCGTATTCCCGAGCGTCATACTAATATATACTTTTGTTATTTACACCACCTGTCCTCGTCTGTTGTTATTTTTTGTATAATCTCCCATATATATATAATATATGTATACATATAAATACATATATATATGTAAATATATATATATATATATATATATATATATATATACATATATATATATATATATATATATATATATATATATTTATATTTATATTTATATATATATGTATATACATGTATGCATGCATGCATGTATGTATGCATGTATTTGTGTGTGTGTGTACGTGTATATGTATATGTGTATATATATGTGTATATGTATATAGCTATATCTATATAAACAATATATATATATATAAATATATATATGTATGTATATATGCATATTGCATATATATATATATATATGTGTGTGTGTGTGTGTGCGTGTCTATGCATGCGTGTATGTGTATGTGTGAAAAACCCATGGATGTAACCGAAAGTCAAGGGGTCTAGGACCCCTTGCACAGCCTTCTTCATCTTGAAAAAACATCTTTCCGAAAGTTATCATTCAGCTTGGGGAACAGCCAAAAGTCACAGGAAGCAAGTTCTGGAGTTTAGAGAGGGTGAGGGACAGTTTTTAATGTGCTCATCACCGAGCATCCGAGGAACAAAGTCGGATTATTCAGTGTATACTTGTCACATCAACTCCAAACTGTATACATATCGTGTTTATAGATAAACGACAGTCTTCATTCAGATAATTGCGAATTTTCTCAACCAGCAGTGATAGTCTGATGCTACTCTCACTAATATCTCCCTCTCATATATATATATATAATGTCCTCCACTATCCATGACCTCATCCTCTCCTCCCATCTCCCCGCCACCGCCTCCAACCTTATTGTTCGTACCCCACGCACCCCCACCATTTACTTCCTCCCCAAGATCCATAAACCGAACAACCCTGGCCGCCCCATCGTCTCCGCCTGCAACTGCCCCACCGAGCTTATCTCAAAATACCTAGACCGGGTCCTCGCCCCCCTAGTGGCTTCTCTCCCTTCCCACATTCATGACACTAACCACGCGCTTCGTCTATTCAACTCTTTCTCTTTCCCTCCCGGCCCTTCTAAGCTTCTCTTCACTCTAGACATCCAGAGCCTCTATACAGTGATCCCCCACGACGAGGGGCTGTGTGCCCTGAAGTTTTTTCTAGACCAACGCCCCAACCCACAACCCGACACCTCCACACTCATTCGTCTGGCCGAACTTGTCCTATCTCTCAACTGCTTCTCGTTCGCGGGAGATATCTACCAGCAGCTCTCGGGAGTGGCCATGGGGACGAGAATGGGCCCCAACTACGCGAACCTCTTCGTTGGTTATGTTGAGGCCCAAATATTCTCCAGTTTCACTGGTCCCACTCCCGAACTATACGGTCGGTATATCGACGACTGTATCGGTGCCACCTCTCTCTCCCGCGAACATCTTGACTCGTTCCTCTCTTTCGTTCAATCTTTCCATCCTGCCCTCCACTTCTCCTGTACTGTCTCTGACACCTCTGTCCCCTTTCTCGACATTTCGGTCAGCATCCTCCACTCCGCCCTTAGCACCTCCATCCACTACAAACACACAGACTCACACTCCTATCTCAACTTCTCCTCCTCCCACCCTAGACACACAAAACTTTCCATCCCCTATTCCCAATTCCTCCGTCTACGCAGACTTTGTAGCGACAGCCATGACTTTGAGACTCAGTCTCAACTCATGGCTCACCACTTTAGCCTGCGTGGATATCCACCCACCACCATCCACACCGCCCTTGCCAGAGCACGTTCTGTGGACCGTGCATCTGCTCTCTCCCCCCGAACCCGCCCTGCCGTTTCCCGCCTCCCTTTTCCCCTCACCTACCATCCCACCACCCTACCCCTCCAACGCTCCATTCTCCGAGCTTTTCGGCGCCTCCAGTCCGACCCCTCCACCTCCCACATCTTCCCTAATCGACCCCTCCCCTCCTTCAAACGAGCCCACAACCTACGGGACCTCTTGGTCCACAGCTTCTTCCCCAACCCAACCTCCCAACCTGGCTCTTTCCCCTGCTCCCGTCCACGCTGCCGCACTTGCCCTTACCTCTCCAACACCACCCTCCTCACCAGCACCCATCACCGACCCTATCGCATCACCGACTCCTTCACCTGCACGTCTACCAACATCATATATTGCCTCTCCTGCTCTCTCTGCCAATCCCTGTACATCGGACAAACGGGGCGGCGCCTGGCCGACCGATTCGCGGAACACCTCCGAGATATCAACGTCGGCAATGACACCCCGGTGTCACGCCACTTCCGTTCTGCCGGCCACTCCTTGCGGCAACACCTGTCGGTGTTTGGATTGTCCATGCACAGGGGCCATCCGGACTCCCGTTTGCGCCGTGAACAGGGATTAATCTTCTATCTTCGCTCCTTTGCGCCACATGGGCTCAACTCCCCTCCACTCTTCATCTAACCCCCTCCTCCTGTCTCTCTCCCCCACCCTCCCTCCTACCACCCATCTCTCCCCTCCCCCACCTCCTGCTCCGACTCCTACTTCTTTGTACCTCTCTTCATACTTCTCTCCACTCCCACTTCTCTTCACCCCTACTCTTTCTCTCCTCTCTCTTACTCTCTCTCACTCTCTTACTCTCTCTCACTCTCTTCTCTCGTACTTCCCCCCCTCTCCCGTACCCCCCCTCTCTCACTCTTACTCTCTACACTCTTACTCTCCTACTCTCTACACTCTTACTCTCTTACTCTCTCACCCTTACTCTCTACACTCTTACTCTCTTACTCTCTCACCCTTACTCTCTCACTCTCTTCCCCTCTCTCTCACTCTCTTTCTCTTCCTTTCTTCTTCCCCCCCATACCCCTCTTCCCTCTCTCTCACTCTCTTTCTCTTCCTCTCTTTCTCTTCCTCTCTTTCTCCCCCCATACCCACCTTCCCCCTCTCTCAATCCCCCTTCCCTCTCTTATACCCACCCTCTCTCCTCTCTTCCTCTCCCCTCCCATACCCATCTTCCCCCTCTCTTACATCCACCTTCCCCTTCTCCCTCCTCGTCAACACCCCTCATAAGCTCATCCCACCACACCCCAACACACTCCTACTCTACCTTCCCACTCCACCCCATCCAATTCCTTACACCCACCACCCACCCCTACCCACATACCCCACCCTACCCACATACCCCTACCTCTACCCCACACTCCACCCATGCCTTCCCCACCTCCCAACACCCTCACATCACACCACACCAATACCCTTGCATCACACCACGCACACCACACCAATACCCTCGCATCACACCACGCACACACTACAACTGACCAACTACTTTCTTCCTTTCTCCCTTCCCCCATTTTCACACTACATACGTCAAGATCACCAGCAGTCTACCTCCCACACACAGCCCCTCGTTCCCGATCACCGTTTGTTATCTCCCCCTTTCTTAGCTCTCCTGAAATAAGAATTTCTCACTTCCGGTCAGTCATTGTTATGATCGGCCATTATTATGATTGACCGTTGACTGAACACTATTCAATTTTTTTTCTCCGTGTTTTTCTCCTTGTCTCCGTATTCTTTCTGTTGAAGAGCGTAGCTCGAAACGTCAAAGACTTTCCGTATTCCCGAGCGTCATACTAATATATACTTTTGTTATTTACACCACCTGTCCTCGTCTGTTGTTATTTTTTGTATATTCTCCCATATATATATATATATATATATATATATATATATATATATAATCAAATAATAAGCAACACGGATTTCAAAAGTGATTGCAGTACGCACGTTTCATGCTACTTCAATTTATTTAAGTAATGTGAGCATTACCT
>NC_142933.1:73033102-73045602 GCF_046866305.1 Octopus bimaculoides
TATATATATATATACACGTACATATATCTAGCTCTCAGATCCTGTCTCTATACATATATATTTAAACATATATATATATATATACACACATTCATATTCATACGGGTATATATATGTGTATACGCGCGCGTGTCTGCTGTGGGGATTTTTTGTTCCTGTGACATTTTGTAACTAGTGTGTTTTTTCTCTTTGTTTTTCCAATAAAAGTAGAGTGGTTACAAAAATAATATGCAAAAAAATATTGAAAGCAGTAACGAAGACAAGATACACTTTAAGAGGCAAAAGTAAATGAGATTCGCAAATTAAGCAAATAAATGAATAAATTATCGTTATTTTGCTTGTATTCATGAGAGTCCATTTTTAGAATGTAATTGTATGACTTTCTAAATCTTATCATTGGAGCAATTGCATCGTAGAAGACTGAGTCTCAGTATTGCCTTACATTCTACATGTGATTATTTACCTTCATATCTTCATTTTACTTTTGTTAGAATTCGTAGTAGTGGTAGAAAAGAATACTCAATGACTATATTGCAAGTTAGACGTGTCAGCCATCTCTTCTAACTATATAATTTCTTTAGATATTTTTATTTTGTACACGTGTAGATATTAAGTTCTACAAAGACGGACATTCGTTCAGTGTACTCGGTATTTTCTGCTTTTCTTTTTTTACTTGGCTATTGAACTGATTTCCTTTATAATGATCAGAATTTTATCGAAAAGCATTAATTATATCGAGTTATAGCCATGCTTAGAAACTTTTCAATTTTCTTTCTAACATATATTCGGTAACAAGTATTCTTCTTCTTGGACATAAATATTGATATCCAATTTTTGTAAGGAATAGGAAATACATATTATTCATTTCCCCTTATAATATGAATGGCTGTTGTATCGATGCTACATAAGAACAAAGCACATTGAAATCTTGTAAAATTTTTGTTCTAAAATGTAAAGTACTTACTGATTTAGATAATAAAAAATATGTTCAACTCTATATTATGTTATTTTTTATCACCCTGCGAAATAGAAATATTAATTTCCTAATTTTACGTGGAGTATCAATGGTGTGGTCCACTAAATTAATTATTATATCTCGTTTCGTTATACTGCTTTCTAAATACCGATACCACCACTGTAGACTTTGCATTTCATTCCTTGTTGTTCAATATAAACCAGTTTCATTGTGTATGACCAGACCGTGTCTGTATTTCATTTTATGAACTTTATTGGACAAAGTTTGACCAGCGCCGAAAATTACTCCTGTATTATGTGTATAAAAAAAAACATCAGATCTGAGGTATTGCAGCAATGTAGATATTATTTTTAAAAATATGAGCGCTATCAACAATTTTCCCACGAATCAGTAAAACTAATGTTTACTTGGTCTATTTTGTTGCTTCTTTATTTCATAAAACTTATGCATTCAAAAAGTACTTTTTTTTTTCTTGCATCTAAGAACATCAATTATTTGGAAATATGTAAGTTCCGATAATATTTATAATATGTGATTCAGAAAGGTCAACACACATTCGCCCAGTCCGAATCACTAATATCAGGTGATTGCTTAGCTTATGCTTTTGTCAAGGAGCCTAATGCAATTTCACGAGCTCAACAAATATGTTAAGCATTCACTTATATGTAAAGGTGTTTTTCCACTTATGTGCACTGAGTCAAAAAGGTTGACTTCATTCTTATCTTTGAAATATGTTTCATATGTAAAGCTAACGTACGAAGCCAATGTTTAATTTAATCGCTTTTCTGCTTCAGTCATTTCAAGAAGCGAACTACATTAAGAAGCAAGCAGTCAGCTTACATCAAGCTATATCTGTGATAAAGATTCAATCTCCGGTGGATATCATGTATTTTCATTTATATCCATAAAAAACAGCACAGATCCCATGTTACCTCCGCCACTGAGTCTAGTGAAGAACAAATCAAGAATTGTTGCTATCGTTGTTTATCTTTGTTTGTCATAATCGAGAAACCTATCTAAGACAACATTTCAACGCAACCTACCATTTTAAGACTGTAGGATGTAAGTTGGGCGTGATTTGGAGGTTATTGCTAGTAGTCCGAAAATGCATAGACCATCTAGCAGTTAAAAGAGATAGTGTACTCTTTCAAAGAGAGCTCTAGAGAGCTGACATTTACAGATCATTTAAACGAATGAATTAGGGAACCAATGTGACAATATATAAACAAACATATTTGCAAGCACATTTAGACGATACTATACCAAAGGTCCTTTTTAATATGGAATAAAGATTGAAGTGTTCTTAAACATTGTTAGATGTGTACGTTTTGTTTTGAAATAAATATTAAGCGCTAGCAAATGCGAGAACGCATATTTTTTTTCTTTTGTTTTTAAGAAAATGAGTTCTAATTTTGAGATATATCCAAAGTAGTATATAAGCATTATAGGAAAATCAAAGAATGAAAACGGATCTTTTGCAAAGATTTTGTACACGGAAATATTGCATGTTGGATTAGAAGGTTGTATGATAAAGAAAATCTATCTTACAGTTTTTTTTTTCTTACAGAATGAAGTGCTAACATAAAAGACAAATAACAATTACATCAAAAAGTCTCATAAGATTATTTTAAGTATAGGGCTGCTGTATACCGTAAATGATAATTAAGAAATTTAAATATTCAGTTAGGGTATGAAATGAGAATTTCTGTTTACACATAAAATGCTAATATGTATAAAATGTATCGGATTTTGTTATTAAAATGTTAGTTAATGAATGATTGATTTCCTTTTTTATTTATATGACTGTCACTCTGAGTATGGCAAATAATCTAGTAAATGGGAAATAAAGAACATGTAACAACAAGAAAGTAAGTATCAATTCCAATATATTATCTAAAATTGAGCAAGACTGTTAACGTGTCTTACACTTCTCTGAGAGACAAGAAACACACCTTCTGGGGCCATTAATGTGAAAAAGCGCATGCTCAATTTTTCAATTACTAATATTATCGTTTAAACCCCAGACGCATTAAATAATGAAGTTGTGTGATCAGTTTCTAAGTATCTAAAAATATATGCAAATATATTCTCCAATGTATTTTCCATAAAAAAAACTATCTAGCTTTTAGTTTCGCCGTTATCTATATGGGAGACGCTTTAGCTGCGCAAACTGTTGCATTATAAATAATACACACGATTGAAAGGCAGGTACTAGATTTGTTGTCATTAAATGTGACAGAACGCAACGTGTTCGTACTGGGAAGTTTTCTGATTCTCTGTTATCTGTGTTCTACACGGAGATGCTCCTTCATGAAGTTTAGGAAAATCCTGCAACATTGAAATAAACGTTCACTCTCTAAGGAGGAATATACTACATATTTATATTTTTAATATTATTGTTGTGCAATGTATTATCCATTATTTGAAGACACTATATTTGAATGCATACTTGTAATTATGAGCATCTAGGTTAAATAATATCTCACCAGAAAATGAGTTGTATATGAACTGATTAATGTTATTAAGTTAATATTTAATGATAATTGAGAAACGATTGAAACTATACAACACAATTTATCTTCAACTTTATTATAAGGGTAGTATTTAGCAGTAGTTTAATTTATGATATTAAATATGCATATGTCTACTCTGATTTTCATATCTAACTCTTTGGGTATGTTCTGTAAATCTTTTATAGCTTTAGCCATTGTGTGGGCATTCACTGGGCATACTCAATAGCGAGTAGACTGTGCTATATATATATATATATATATATATATATATATATATATATTCATTTAAAATACAGAGATGCCTATAATATGACATCTGACCCGCTAGAAAGAGCAGCAAAAGACTACATACCACAAAAATAGGGATAATTTCGAAAGGGAATGAAAAATAAAAACATTTACCAATCTATATTCCGTATCATATATATAAAAATATATCTTACAATGGTCGAACTATCTTCAGCGGAATAACCAGACAACATATGAACACGAGTCATAGGGAACATGGCTTATGTTCATGTTTAATTTTTCAAAATTTTTCAGAATTTTTATTCTCGCTAGACCACTGGTGATAAATAAAATTTCAAAAAAATTTTTTGCTACCCTATAATTTATTAATATATATATATATATATATATATATATATATATATATATATATATATATATATATATATATATATATATATATATATATATATATATATATACATATATATATACATATATATATATATATATATATATATATATATAGATAGATAGATAGATAGATAGATAGATAGATAGATAGATAGATTGATAGATTATATGTATGAGTATATATATATATATATATATATATATATATATATATATATATATATATATATATTATAAGGTTTTTAAACTTTTAAATTTTCATATTCAAAAGAGACAGAGACTTCAAATTCGATATATCGATTTATTCACCACTCTATGTTAACATTTCTGTGCCAAACTTATCCAGTGACTGGTCCATTGGATTTAGACATTTGGCACTTAAATTATTATATATATATATATATGTATGTATATATATATGTATACTAGCAGCTAAGCCCGGTTTCACCGGTCAGTTTGGATGATGTGGCTGCAATCGTTTTCGGTTAGGCATAATCTATAACAGCGTTCCTCAACCTTATCATTTCGGGTCCCGTTTCGATTGGAGCCTACAGCTGTATGAAAATTTCCTCCCACCACGTCAGAAAACAGCTTCGCTCGTTCTTCTTACCCCCAAAAACCACCCTTTCTTAAAAACATTTTTTCAACAGAACCCCCCCCCCCCCCGCCCCTTTTCGGCTACGAGGAATACGAATCTGCAAAAAAATTGACAAAAGTCGACATTTCTAAATTACCCCCACTCCCCACCCCTATTTCGTTCGCTTTGAACTTTTTTCAGAATTTTTTTTTTCAAAGTGTGCAGAAAAATATGGAAATTATGATTCGGAAAAAAACTTAAAAACATTTCTGTACTTACGATTAGGGTTTTAGGGTTAGGTTTAGGGTTTTAGGGTTAAGGTTAGGGCTAGGGTTAGGGTTTTAGGGTTGTAGAAAAAAATACAAACCGCAATCCAATCTATGCACCGTCTCCACATGTGTGCCATTTTTCACGCGAATTCACCCAGCCGTTTAGCTGTGAACCTCAAGACAAGAAAGAATACAACGCTCGCCTATGTCAAAGTTATATTATAGATATAAACATATATGTATATATATATGTATATATATATATATATATATATATATATATATATATATATATATATATATATATATATATATATATATATATATATATATATACACATACACATACATAACACATACATATGCAAGTATATATATATATGTGTGTGTGTGTATGTGCATGTTTGTGTATGCATGTATTTATGTAATGTATGTATGTATGCATGTATGTATGTATGTATGTATTACATTTCATATACTCATAAGTGGTTAGCATTTAGCTGTTGAAATGTAAACAACGAGTTTTGTATTATGTTGATTTCTGAGTGAAAGAATAATTGCTTTCATTAATTCCAGAACTTAACCAGTAGCGATGTTATGGACCCATCAGAACGGCAGGCAAAATTGGTTACCCATGTACTGGAACAAAGGAAGTATAAAACTGTACTTAAAATACTAAAATACATATTTACAATCACACACATACAAATGGTTTTTGCTTGTGTGTGTGTGCGTGTGTTAATTTATTAAAGATAAATATATCACATTGCTGAAACTGTAGTCTCATTCGGTTAAAGTTAGCTTTGAAATCTCCTGAAACGAAACCGCTGTTCTAGTTATGAAGTACCAGTTTTTCTCACAAAAATTAATATATGCAACTCTGAAATACTATACACTTTCAATATTAATTTGTATCGAGTACATCTTTTTGTACTACAACATAAACTTAAACTCAGCATATATTCTTTCACTAATTTCCCTCATGGGACTACAGCCATGCTTGGGGTCCATCTGAAAAGGTTTCAGTCGACTGTATTACTTATTTCAGTGTTTTCTTATCTTATAAACACTATTTGTCGATCTACTAAATTATTACATATATACATAAATAATATTGGCTCTTAGGTTAATGTAAATGTAAACACAATCATACGAACAAGCACACGAATATGTGTATTTATTTCATAATGAATTAATTAAATTAGGAAGCCATCTAATGTATGCAAGTCTAATTAATCGGTTGAACAAACTAATTTTAGTGATATATATATATATATATATATATATATATATATATATATATATATATATATATGTATGTATGTATGTATATATATATTTGTCTTCGTGGACATATCAAATAGTATTTTCGTATTTTGATGAGAATCAAAAGAAATTACAAGCTGGTCAGAACGAGACGTGACTGTGTGGTAAGAAGTTTGCTTCTCAGCCACATTGTTCCGGGTTCAGAGTCACTGCGTGGCACTTCGAGCAAGTGTCTTCTACTAAAGCTTGACAACCGGTGATGGTGTGTTTATGTCCCCGTTATTAGCGGTTCGGAAAAAGAGATTGATAGAATAAGCACTAGATCTGAAAAGTAAATCACGGGGTCGATTTGTTCGACTAAAACACTTTAAGTCAATACCTCCGTATGGCTGCAGTCGAATGACTGAAACAAGTAAAAGATTAAAAAAAAGACGATGAGAAAGAAAAGAAAGATTAACTTTATGCCACACCACATATATCGTAGAGAATGAATTTTCTTATGTTTACAATTAATTATTTTAAATATATTGCCTGCATAGCATTATTTCTACAAATTTAAATGAATCAATTGAGCAAGCACACTATATCTTGTGACTATGTATAACTAGTACCAATATTCTTTCTGCGGAAAACTCACATTATTGTTTATAACTGATGAGAACTAAACGGGATTTGAAACCGGTCAAACGCTTATTTTCTTGTCGACAGTGATAAAAAGGGAAGGGCAAAAAGAGAGATTTATTTATAATCATCTTCCTACAGCGACTTCTCCGGTGCGTTGCGCAAAAAAGGTTGCCACAAACATGATACAAATACACATACATTAATGTACACATATGTATATGTTATCAATTTAACTTTTATATGTGTGTGTGTGTTGTGTGTGTTGTGTGTGTTTTTGTGAATACATACATGATTACACCCCACTCATCACATACAAAACAACAACACATGGACAACACACACATACACATATATATATGAGGTATTTTTATGTTCTGAAATAATAATATAAGTAGGCAGAAATATATAACATATTAATAAAGTCTTTCAATTTGTGGCATTTTCGAAAATATTCTATATTCATACAAATTAGGTTGCGATGGGGAAATGTCGGTTTTTGAATACATAATTTCAGTCCCTCGTGACTCTAAAGGTTAAAGCTTACATCCCTTATGATAATTATTTAAACAACACAGTCAAATTCCGAATAAATATGGGAAGCTGTAACCATTGTGTGTGTTACATTCCTACTTATTATTCAGCATCATTCCACAATAAATTTGGATATCAACATTTTATCCAACAACACTTCAACATTACATTAATCTAAAAGGAAAAATCTTCAGGAATTCAGAAAAATTTTACTGAGCAAAGCTCGTTTAAGTTAGCATTTTTTTTCTTTTCTGGTGTTTCATTAAACTAAGATACGAGATCAATCTCCGTCTTTGATGAGTTGGATCATGAAAATACTTTTCTTTAAATTTCTTTAGATGATCATTTTTGTCAACACTTCTTTGATAAACAGATTCTCTTAAAGAAATGATATCTGTCCGAGAGTTGATAAAAATATGCATATATGGGTGATGGTAAAAAATGGGGAAAATATGATAACATCGAAATTTCTTTTAATGCTTTGGATAACAAGACAGTTATCGATAATTTTGCTTGCCTACAGCTATGTAACTTGAAAATCAATTCACGAATGCGTTTTCAGTTATATCTGGAAAAGAATTCAATTAACTTGAAGCGTAAATTAATATATAAAAGACAAAATTATGCCAATTAACTGAATCAAAATCGAATAGATATAAAGAGTCTGGTAACTGTGTATAGATATTCGGATGCATAAACACATGCAAAACTGCAATCAACCGGTTACCACGTGATATAATATATATATATACATACATATATATATATATATATATATATATATATATATATATATATATATATATATATATATATATATATATATATAATAACGATTCAGTTGAATTAGGTACTTAAGTTGAAGCACAAAGTCAGTCCGGTATTATCCGCACAGCCCAAAGTAAGGTGAATAAAATCAAAATAAGCAACAGAATATCAAGTAGTGTTGCAGTACGACCGTTTCAAGCGACTCCATTTAATTGATCAATGCAATCATTACATCAATTTAACTGCTGTACTATCTTTAGCTGCACAAATAATTAAAATGAATTTTAACAAGTAGGACACATTAATATAATTTTTCTTAAATATTTTAACTGAGAAAGAAGATGGAAGAAATTCATGTAGTCGCTATTGTAGCTGAGAACCGCATGGAGCATAGTGGGATCATATGGTGTTAAGGGTTGTAATTCATTTCTAATTCTCTTATCTCTTTATCAACTACTAAATCTGAGACTAGAAGACTGTGTCTATTTTGAATAAAAGACAAGAGTGAGTTGACAACTCATGCCTAGGTATGGTCATAAATATTATCATATGTACCCCTTTGCCCCAAGGAGGAAATAAGGTGTTAGGAGTAGTCAGTTGAATATAAGTAATTGTCTATAAAAACAGGCAGGGTAGAGGTAGGCTGTAAATCATGATGCTAATTACCAGTTAAAGGGGCAAGACACTAAGAAACCTAAGATGTTAATACAGAGGAAATTTTATTAGGGGCACTATGGGGGGATGTTTATAAACAATATTGTTATGTTATATACAAATAATATACATATATGTGTGTGTGTGTAACGTGATAGATAGATAGATAGATAGATAGATAGATAGATAGATAGATAGATAGATAGAGAGATAGATAGATAGATAGATAGATAGATAGATAGATAGATAGATAGATAGACAGATAGATAGATAGATAGATAGATAGATAGATAGATAGATAGATAGATAGATAGATAGATAGATTTACATGTAAGAAGTGGTAACAAAAAGTCTTCGAACTAGCTATGTTTAATAAAAAAAAAAACTTAATTACCTTCGAAATAGTTATCTTACGTAGCAATACACCGGCCCCAGCGTTCCTGTCACATTTGGAATCCGATCTGGAAGTCATTTTCTCAAGCGAATCAAGGACCTTCTGTGATTCGCTCTTGATCTCTACAACGGTGTTAAAATGTCGATCTTTGAGTTTCTTTTTTTTTCTTGGGGAAGAGATGAAACTCCACAGATGCTAAATCTGGCGAATAGGGCGGGTCAGGAAGCGATACCATATTGTTTTTGGCGAGAAACTCGCGAGTGAGGAGAGCTAGGTGACTCGGTGCATTGTCGTCGTGAAGAATCCAATTCTTCGCGGACGTTAAGATTGCCTGTACGGACCCACACGACAGACTAACAATATCAGCAGTGTCGTTGATTGTCCTCCGATGATCCTCATGCACAAGCTAATGAATCTTTTTCACATTTCCGGTGATGACGCTCGTGACAGGTTTTTCAGGTCGCTCATCGTCTTCTAGGGACGTTCTTCAGCTTTTGAAGCGCCCGTACCACTAGAAAGCATTGCATACAACCCATTGACTCATCACCATAAGCTTGCCGAAGCATGCTCAATGTCTCTGTTGCAGATTTACAAATTTAACGCAAAATTCCACGTTGGCTCCTAGCTCCAACTTTCTGTCCATTACAAAAATCGCAGACTACAGTATACAGGTGATCACAAAAACACAAATTTCACAATTTCACACTGCTTCATGATGGTCACTGCTAGCTGTTATTGTGCAGGCAACTATGTGCTACCGACTGTTGGCACGCTACAGAACTACTCCGGGAACAATTTGATACCTCCTAGTACATATATACATATATATTAAAAACAGAGAACGAACAAGCAAAACATGTGGTATCGCTTTAGAGCATTTAATTTGTAATTCAAACATAGTCAGGAGTTGTGATATTAGATATGTAAAATCTTTTGCAGTTGTTTCTATAATTGCTAATCAGGGAGATATGATATCAGTAAGGTATTCATTCTGTCATCTAAGAGAGAGAAATAAGGAATATCCTTAATCCAAGATAATATTAGTTACCAGTTCATTGAGGGATTAAGGAGTCTACAATGTAAAATACGATATTGGTTCCAGCATCCATGAACATAAAATTAAGGAAATCCATATACATATGTGGCAAGCAGTAACTTTTGAGCTAAATTATTTTGGCAATTATTTCATGAAGAGAGACCATTTAGGGACGTTCAAAAAATTATCTATTTCTCTCATTTATAGATTAATTCAGTTTTTCAACTTTTCAGATCTAATCTATTTATTACATTCTTAAAGAAATCTATTTAAATTTGCTGGAGTAAATCGTTTTTCATTGACATAAGAGTTAACCTTGAAAATAATTTCTCTTTTGTTGTATTTCTTTGGTAAGTTTTAATTCTTTTTAATGAAGAAAAGGACCGCTCTACACAGGCAGTTGATAAAGGAATTGTCAAAATCAAATTGCAAATATTGAAGAAATCTGAAACAGCTTCAATAAGATTATTGATATAAATGTAATGCATTAAATTACACAAGCTTTGCTTTTTAAAATCTTCGAATGAATATTTAATTCATTCTGTAAATGAAGTCTATAGAAGAAAACAATCTACCCTAAGTGGTTTTTCTATAATTTGAAGCATCTACTTGAAATTTGTCGCGCAAATTTTTCTGCTTTGCTAAAATTGAAAAGTTCCACGAATTGAAGCTTTTCCTAGAATAAATATCTAATTTTTAATTAGTCAACAACAATTTTGTTGTGGAATATGCTGTCATGTTGTAGGTGAGTAGAACTATTCCTGAAAATCTTGATTTGGATGGCTGCATCGATTCCATGGTCTCCCCCAACTTATCATAAAATACTGGAAAATCGTCTACTTCATTCTCGAGCATGGTTCTAGTTTTATGTGTTTTCTTTTTACAATACACTATGTTAAAGTTTTAGTCCGAAGTTTGTTAAATGAAATATCAGTGAAGAAAAATATTTCACAAAATACTTTTAATAAATATAAGAAATCCGGATCTTTTAAATTCTGCAAAAATCCAATTTCAGAATTTATAGTAATCCCATCCTATGCTTCAGGATTTTCAGTGTCTCTAAAAAGATGTTTAGATAATCACAAATATCTTTTGCAGCAATAATTAGGCATTAGGAGTAATTCCATCTGGTTATTGTTGCTTTTGGAAATCTTGTAAACAATATTATGTAACGCACTGGCTCTTAGGTAATTTCGTAAAAAACCTATACAGTCTATTAATTGTCGAAAAAATATCTTGCGTTCTTTTATAGCAGCGCATGCTTGTAAAATAAGTTAGCTAAAAATTTGAGCACAACAATGACTGCATATTCATATTTCTCTCTTTTCTTTGACTTCCACCTATGTAATTGGAGCGACACATCATAGGATTGTGCAATTAATTTGTTTTCACACTTCCATATTTTAATGAATTTAAAAGCATGTTCAGATAAAGCATTTGATGAACGATGTACTCTAACATCTTTGAAACTAATAAATCATTCTTTAATAACTCAATCTTTTATAACACAGCTCAAAACAATTGACAACTGTGAGCAGTTCAATACATAGGACGTTTTATGTCTAAGAATGGCTACAAATTTAGCTTGCTTAAGTTCATGTTCTATTTCATTGACCATAATCTTTTGAAACGCATCAATAAAGTTAATATGAATTCCGTCTGAGTGACCCTTGAAAACAGAGCCAGTATTTGGATGGCTTGCTAATTTTTCATCATACTTACCAATTGAATATGAGTTCTCTACATTTCTCCAGCTTATTGGATTCTTCAAATTCCAAGTGACCCAGTAATGATAATTCCTGGTGATCTAAAAAGCAAAAGTAGATCAATCAATCGTTGCAGAATAGCGCCGTTTAGGTTAAGTTGATTATGTTGTATACTCTGTTATTTATGTGCATTTGATAGTAACTCTCCACGAACATTCGCAATTGCTTTAAGCTCTCTCAAGGATTTTGTCTTTGAGAACATTCATGTTCTAACATTTCTATGTGTTGATTATTTAAATTACTGTAACCTTTATAACACAAAACAGTTATTTTCTAAACAAGATAACAAGCATGGCCAGTAGAATAATTTAACTATTCCAGTTAATCATATTTTCATTTCATGTAGATTAATCTAAAATTCTCTAATACATTTATAGGAATATCGCAACTAAGTTAATTTAAATGTTAGTCTGTAAGTCATCATGTAATTGTTTACCTTCAAAGTCTGTCTTTAAAATAACTCTTTTTCAAAAGTTCTTCTATA
>NC_142933.1:73048102-73050602 GCF_046866305.1 Octopus bimaculoides
ATATCATTACCCATACTAAAATTTGGACTACTTTATCAAACGCTAATGGGATATGGGCTAACAATGTTAAAACTCGATATTTCCCACTACTAAACACCAAATATCGAAGTCCAGTTATGGATTAAGTCTTCGTAGATGAGGCAGATGATATGAGAGTCATAAAAGATCTTCATATAAAATATTCCGTAGGTGATAACCAGAGTAGGAACGGAGAGAAGTTAAAATTTAGTGCAATGGATAGATCTTCAAAACAGAAGCTGAATACATACCAGCAAACGTCCACACATGGCTATATTCCCATAAAGCATCAAAATAACAGTAGCATTGATAAACAGAGTAGTGTGGCTTTGACTAGCAACCAAAACATTAGCTCTCACTTTGAAAAGATACGACGCCTCCCTCGCCATCCTCCGGGGAACGCCATTTCCATTTTGTCTGCTGCATCCATGAGAAATGTTTCTATGCTGTGAGAGGCAACATTTTTCAAACTTAATTCAAATAAAGGCAGCATATGCATTTCAATATAATATAGGATGAGGAAATATCCACAAAAATACGTAATGCACAAAAGAAGATAAGGATGCAGGTAAACCATCTAGCTCTGACAATCGATGCAGAATCTGTAGAATTAATAGTGAAGACGTTACTCATCTTGAGTATTTTTCTAAGAATATCGACACGATATTACCTGCCTTCAAGGCATGACTTCATGGCTAGAACATTATAAAACAAACTCTGCAGAAAGGATAATACCGAGGAAGTACATATATAAAGCTGTAGTGTGGAGGGCATAAATGCACATAATTTGAAATAGTTATGGTAGAATGTTATGAGAATACTTCAATTAAAAGCAAGTACAATAGACACAAGATCTGTAGCGGAGAAAAGGAATAATGAAATGATAACTGTGGATACACGCAGAGGAAGCTAGAGGGATGCGAGGAGATAAATACACATTATATGGAAGAGTAGTGATGGAATTCACCTCAGAAGACATCAATAAAAGGCAAGTAAAGCTAACGAGATCTGGAGCAGAGAAAAGTAACTGTGAACAGTAGCTGAGCTTAGTTGTCCAGTAGATGTTAACGTAATGTTAAAGTTTAGTAAAAAGACAAGCTCTAAGCAGAACTTATATGAAATCTGCTGTTATTCCTTCCTGTTTATAGCTTTAGATTTATTAGAACACGTCTCATGTGTTATAACCTCTGCAGCAATCTTGAGAAGCTGCGTTTCAGAAAACCAGAAAGAAAACGGGTAAGCAAGGGATTACCGCTACAAACCATTAAAGACACCTGTCAAAGTATGTAAGACATTCAAAAGATTTAATACTTAATAAGATTCGCATAATCAACGACATCCGCGCTTGCATTCATGTGTGATGCACAGAAACATATCTATATGCATACATTGTTATTTGCTTTCTTACATGCATGCATGCTTTCTTACATGCATGCATACATACATGTGTTCATATATACATACATATATATGTGCATACAAACAAGGCTGTCTTTCCCATGTCTCAATTCCAAGGAAAGAGCTTTGTTTCTAGGTTAGAATCCGGATCTCTCTCATCTTGTAAGGAATCTGATTAAATAAACTTGTAAAACATACATATAAGTATACGCACACATAAATTCAATGCACATATACATACATTCATATGTATATATATGTGTATATATATATATATATATATATATATATATATATATATATATATATATATATATATGTTTATATATGTATATATATATATATATATATATATATATATATTATATACACGCGCACACACACACACATATATATGTGTATGTATGTACGTATGTATTCAAGCATGTATGTATGTATGTATTTATGTATGTATGATTCGTATATATTGTGCTAATATCCTCGTTCGGTACGGTCGTAAAGATTTAATAACAAAACAATTCAATCGAAAGCCGACATCAATACGCGGAGTAATGAAGTGCTAAGTTATTGATCTCTTCATTTCAGTGGTAAAATATATCACTAATTTACGATATTTATCGAAATGTACTTAAAAAATGAGAACAATGACTTAGTCATAGAGAAAGAATGCCTGTTTTCCAATCAGTTGCTTTAGAGTTCGAGTTCAGTTAACCCACTTTCTTTACGTCCATGTCTAAAGCACTTAACAGATTCCATAGCAAAACCGTTGTACTACACTTTGACAATCTTCCATATCTTGGCATCTGAAGCAGCTGGAGATACGATAATTTAACCAAAAGAACCGGCAAAATAAATATTGAAAACAAAAAAAACACATTTCACCAAATTTGGATATACGACAGTTTAACATAATAGCAACGATATATCAATTAATCTGTTTACATATATATATATATATATATATATATATATATATATATATATATTTAATTATATGTATTTCTTCTATTTTAATGAATAAAAATTCTTCGGATAGAATAAATGGGTTAATAGAAACCAATGTAGCAAAGAACACAAAATAACT
>NC_142933.1:73063102-73070602 GCF_046866305.1 Octopus bimaculoides
TGGAGAAGAACTATTGAGCAGCAGGTATTCTCTCTCATTCAACCCAAAGAGGCTGGACTGGCCTACCTAAAGAGAAGCTTGGACAAGAAGCATACCAGCAAAAAGCCATGCATGGCGACATATCTGTAAGCTAAAGGATAACGACAGCATTGACGGGAAGAATAGCCTCTCCTGGATCTGTGACAGATACATTACATCCCACATAGAAACATATGCCTTCGCTATCCAGGAACAGAGAAAGCAGCTAAATATCTGATAAACAAGAGAGACAAAGATACCACAAAATTTTCACGTTGTGATAGAAAAGGTCGGCTCTGTTATACCCATGTGGAAGATATCACCCACATCATCAGCATCTTCCCCAAAACGCCTACAAGCCAATACCTGCCTTTGACACATGATATAGTTGCAAAGACCATTTATAACGCTATCCGCAGGAAGGATTGTCCTGAGGTATACTTGAGAGGCATTTCAGAACCAGAATGTATTCAAACCTATAAAAACAAGGAATACAGGTGGAACATTTCAATAAAAACAGCAATTCGGTGCAAACACAACAGACGCGATATTGAAACATGAAACAAAAGTCATGCACTGTGACAGAGGTTAGCTACACAGCGGATGTGAATGCCCCAAGTAAAAGTTCAGGTAAAAGAGAACATCTATGGTGAATTAATGTGGAACTTACAACCCCAGTACCTTGGTTATTAATTCTCCTTTGTACCTATCATCATAGAAGCATTAGGGTATGTACCTATAAATTTACGCAGTAGAAAAACTACAGCTACAAAGGTTTTCGAAAAGCAAAGGAAATAGACGCGGTTTCTGAAAATCCAGTCTGCTCGTGGCACCGTGTAGATTTGTAAGACATTCCAAAAATTCTCAATCTGAGATTCTTTAGATGAATAAACGCACATTTAGGTGTGTACATCGGCAGCCCAACAAACCCACCAACTCAGTCAAATATTTACAAACACTGAGAACTCTCATAACTCAAAAAGTCGTTTTGTTAGCAACTAGTTTGAACTCTCTTAAAAAGGACTTATATAAAATTCAAAGAAATCAACATACATATATACATCCGTACGTACATACATACATACATACATACGTACATACATACATACAATACATACATACGTGCGTGCGTACATACATACATACATACATACATACATACATACATACATACATACATACATACGTACGTACGTACTTACGTCCATACACGGATATGTGTATGAGAGAGGAAGCAGAAATGTGGATGTTTCATTGTGTCCTTGTAGACTTAGCGCATATGATCAAACTAACCACCGTATTGAAATTCCATTGCATTCCATGGGTATGTCTTTTTGGATTTAGGCATTTAGGTTTAGAATTTACGGTGGTGGTTGGGACAGCAAATTATTCTCTCATAAAAAGTAATAATTGCTGGTTTGATGAAATTTTACAGATACAACATTTGGAAGAATTTTCTACACTGAGAAGGAATTATTTTATATATTCATCTGTCTCAAGCTTCTTCCTTCTTACGAATATCCTTTTGTACTCCACACATAATAGAATTACCATTTTTAATAGGTTTTCTCTATCTCTTTTAATTTCAACCTTATCCTCATTTTATCAAATTGATGAGTTTGTTTTATAACCATACATTCTTCTCTAGAACGCTCGTAGAATACCACACATGCTATTCTGTACAGTTTCTCAACTATTCACCCTATCAAGCTGTAAGAGATTATAAAGTTCCCAGACTTTATTAGAAATTTTAAGTAATGATATTATTTTCATAATCAGATAATTTCCCAGTCACACAGCAACTTTAATTCTAGATTTTTAATATAGATTTTAATATTCCTTAACTAAATCACATTAGCAATCTAACATAATTATTTTAGTTTATTACTTAAAATTAGATTCTTTATAATTATGTGATTGGATTTTTTTTTTAATTTCCTATTACATTTAGTACGTAATATTGATTTTGGAAGCAAAAGAAATAAAAGATAAGAAATATTTTACTGAAAGGCCACTATTCATTTTATGCAAGTTTCTATATCTCTATTTTATATGTATTGGGATGAAAGCAATGTCGAAGGAATTTTAGCAAGAACATTGGCAGAGTTCTAAACGCCAATATCTAAGACCTGAATTTGTGGTTAGGCGTGAAAATAATTTTAAACATCAAGACAGAATCTTTTCAGAGATTAATCACATCAGCATGCAACTAACCACGCAAATTCCTGGTAAGCATGTTAAGAAATTGTTTTTTATCATTTCAGTAGCTGGGTTGATCGTCTAAGTTGGTGCAAATAATCGTTTCGGGAGAGACAACATTTTGGTATGTTATTAGCGACTTTGTCCTTGGTGCATTTTGTTGGACATATCATTGGGCATATATATATATATATATATATATATATATATATATATATATATATATATATATATATATATATAAAGTTGTAGTATATTGTCAACTTAATGTGACAATCCCAATAAGGGAATACACTACTGCTGTTTAGCCCTAGGAAGCTGGACCGCTTCCTGTTGGCCTTGACACAATTACTGTGTCCTTAAGTTTGTGAAGGGGAGACAAGCTCCCCCACCCAGCTTAGCCAGCATTCAGGGACATGTTTCTAATTTTGCTGATCAGTGAATGAACTTCACTATGATTTACATAAGTTTGTGAAGGAGAAACAGGCTTCTCTATCCAGCTGGCAAGCTACTTCAGGCTGATGACGAGCAAAGACTCAGAAACATGTCCCTGAATGCTGGCTAGGCTGGGTGGGGGAGCTTGTCTCCCCTTCACAAACTTAAGGACACAGTAATTGTGTCAAGGCCAACAAGAAGCGGTCCAGCTTCCTAGGGCTAAACAGCAGTAGTGTATTCCCTTATTGGGATTGTCACATTAAGTTGACAATATACTACAACTTTGTCGCTCCACTACTGCTTAAATCTCTCTGAGAGATTTAGAAATATTATATTTCTAAATTTCTAATATATATATATATATATATATATATATATATATATATATATATATATATATATATATATATATATGTATGTATATATATATATGTATATATATATATATATATATATATATATATATATATATATATATATATATATATATATATATATATATATATATATATATATATATATATGTATATGGTTTGCCTGGTAACTGATTAGTGGTCGTAACAAAGCTACGAACAATTACTGGAGTAACTTAGGCCACCCACTGCAGATATCAGCGAATACTACAATCCATTATCATTGATAACACACTTCTCACAAACACGGAGTGACGCACTAGGTGTAAAGATGTATATATTCGTCGTCGGCGTAGTGACATTTCATTTGTAACCTATTAACAAATATTTTTTTGCACCTGGCTCTCTCTGGAAATATAATATTGAAAAGTATAGAGGAATGACTCGGCCAGCATCTAGTAAACATTCACTGTGACTTCGAAATATTTTCACAGTAGATAATGGTTACCCACTTCGATCAGATTCAAATTTACCCCCAAATTGCAGTATCATAAATACCATGTAGTTACAACTATGAATAGTTATATCAGTGCTAAACAGGTAGTGAGCCATGTCGATATATAATTATGATTGATTGATGGTTACTCGAATGCTATTACACGGTTTAATGAGTTGATAAATAAGCTAATTGACATTTCGCTAAAGTGGCGTAATGTAATACAAAGCTAAATAAACTATTCTTCTAAGACATATTCAAAACCCATGCTTTAATTCCTCATCGACTGGAATTCCAGTAAATTCCCAGTTATTGAATTTCACGATATATTAGATTCCTTTTTCTGAATTTGTATTTACAAAATAGGTTTTCTTAATTGGAAGCGATTTTGATTTTCTCTTGCATTTCCTGTTTCTTTAAAGTTTGAGCAAATCCTTTGTAGCAGGTGCATACTTTTTAATATAACAGCTTCAAGTAATATCATCTATTATTTCCATTCTTCCTGAGCGCGCTAACCTGTAAACGTTTTTTGCACTTTTGCTGGTCTTTGTTTTGTTCTGTTACTTGTATGCGCATTTGTGTGGTAAGAAGCTTGCTTCCTAACCACATGCTTCCGGGTTCAGTCCTACTGCATAGCACCTTGAGCGAATGTCTTCTACTATAGCCTCGGGCCGACCAAAGCTTTGTGAGTGGATTTGTTAGACGGAAACTGAAAAAAGCCCGTCGTATGTATATATGTATGCGTGCATGTATATATATATATATATATATATATATATATATATATATATATATATATATGTCTGCGTGTGTGTGTGTGTGTGTGTGTGTGTGTGTTTGTCACCTCACCATCGCTTGACAACTGATGTTAGTGTTTACGTCCCCATAAGAACCGCCGATTGAATAAGTACTAGGCTTACAAAGAATAAATTCTGGGGGTCGATTTGTTTGACTAAAGGCGGTACTCCAGTATGGCCGCGTTCAAATGATTGAAACAAATGAATATATAAAAGAATATATATATTCAAGTACTATGTACTTTCCACCTTGTTTTGCATTTATGTGCATACTTGCTTGAAATACATACATACATGCATTCATACATACATATTCATACGATGGCAGTTACTGTTAATACTTCATTTAGAGAATTAACATTGCTTATATATATATATATATGTGTGTGAGTGTGTGTGTGTGTGTGTGTGTGTGTGTGTGTGTGTGTGTGTGTGTGTGTGTGTGTGTGTGTGTGTGTGTATGTATGTATGTATGTATATAGTCCCAATGAGGATGTTTAAGTCTCTTATAGGGATATTTATCCAAGATATTTATTCATATTATATTTTGAAGAGTTATTTCTTGAATGAATATATTATATAAAATATCGTAATGTATCAAGCATTATTATCGAGTTAGAAAACAGAGAGATCTAATGGATATAAATTAATTTATTAATTAATCAACATATTCACCTACAATTGTTTCATTTCACAGACAAAATTAAAATTACACAACATATATAACTATATAATTTTGCATTTTAAATACCTTATATGGAAAATCATCAGGGCGTACAAAGGACAATGAGGATTAAATTAGGATACGTTTGGAATCCTCAGAATATATATAGATATGTTTATTATATGTGTATGTATATGTGTGCGCGTTTGTACGCATGCGTTAAAATTATTCCTTTTATTTCAGTTCAATAATAATAATAGTAATAATAATATATATATGTATGTGTATATAGCATTAACTTGAACAAACGTAACGTAGTTTGTTTTATATATATATATATATATATATATATATATATGTATAACCCTTCTCTGTGATCAAAAAGCCGTCGTTTGTGTTGACAAAGTAGATACAGGTGTGTATGCATGCGCGCGCACACACACATACACATACACACACAAATGTATATGTATACATGTATATATGTATGTATGTATGTATGTATGTATACACACACAATTTCATGTTGCCAATATTCACTATCGTATTATCAAATAAAATATAACGTATTTCATACATGTAACCTAACTTTAAAACAGTTATATATGAGACCTCTTCTACTAGCAAAAAAACAATTGACATGGTATATACATACGTTCATGCGTACATGTATACATAAATACACACATGCACACAATTTTATGTTGCCAATAAATGCTGTCGTATTATCAAATAAAAATAAAGCAGCTTATTAAGATAAGTAAATAAACGAAATCAGTATATTTTAAATTACATACAGCATTCTACTTATAAAGATTCTTTTTCTAAATGTTTGACTGCAACAATCAATTGTGTATATATAGGCTTGTCAAACCTGATCAATTCTACTTTGGAATCCTAGTTCGTTGTAGATATTATAACAGTCAATAAAAGAAGAGATACACGGTTTATTACATAGAAATGTTTCAGCTTTGTAATTATGTTAGACTATGCATGAGACAATATACTGCTGACAAATAACACCATGTATAATAACTTTAATGGTCTATATGTGAAAAAAGGGTAAAATTTTGCAAAATTTTGCGATAGCAGCGTCTTAAGCAAATGTATAATTACTGAAAATTCAGGTTGGCCGAAGCCTCGTGAAAGAAATTTCTGAAAGTAATTGTGTCATAAGCACACACACACACACACACACACACACACACACACACACACACACACACACACACACAGAAGCATACACGCACACACATATAAAGAGAGTAAGAGAGAGACTGATTGAGACTGATAGAGACTGAGAGAGAGAGAGAGAGAGAGAGAAAGAGATAAAGAGAGAAAGAGACAGAGAGAGAAGGGAAGAAAAAAATAGGCTATGAACCTCATTAGATTATTGCTGTTTATGCTAGAAGATGCTATGCACTCATAATTAAGTGCTTCCGTGTCACCTTGGAGCTTTAAAGGAGCTTCAAAAACGAAGTATAATTTTATTTGGGAAGCATTTTATATGTGTGTGTGTGTGTGTGCGTGTGTGTGTGTGTGTGTGTGTGTGTGTGTGTTTGGTTTTGTGGCTGTCCTTCCACCATCGCTTGATAACTGATGCTGGTGTGGTTACGGCCCTGTAAACTAACGGTCCGGCAAAAGAAGCCGATAGAATAAGTACCAGGCTTACAAACAATAAATAGTTATTTATTTAGGGGTTAATCGTAAGCCCATCTGTATACTCATATATATTCACAAACTTATGTAAATGTTCATCTTTCTAGGAGTGGCTTTTCCATTTAAACTCGATATTACATTTTGGTGATGTTTTTCATATATATAAACGCCTTCCCCCAAGCAATTGCACTTCATTTTTTAGTTTAAGGTGATACAGAAGCATTAACTATGAGAGCATTGCATCGTATAGCAGAAATAGCCTGTAAGGTTCATTCTATAATTTCTTGTTCCATTGTCATTCACATAATCCTTTACTACTCTTTGTACTCGGCTAACACTTTCATCTGAAGCATATGTATATTGAGTTCAAACACCATGTTATTGGTATATATAATCTATATCTATATATATATATATATATATATATATATATATATATATATTATAATAATATAGATTTAATCAAAAGATTAAATGTGGTACTTAAAATGTTTGAAGCACCAGAATTTGGTAGGATAAAAACCAAAAACAAAATCAAGAGATTTGGTGAATACAATTTGAAGTTAAGCAACAAAAATTCAATAGGTTATAGCAGTACGTACGTTTCGTACAAGCTCCATTTATTCATGTAGTGAGAACACTACAGAAAATACAATGAAAATGTACTCCTCAGCTGCATAAAGGAATTTCATTTTAGAAAGTCATTTTGAAGATGTTTGCAAAAAACAAGAGTAAGAGAAGAAAACACATCTCGATTATGCTGCTAGCTGAGGAGCACATTTTCATTGTATTTTCTGTAGTGTTCTCACTACATGAATAAATGGAGTTTGTACGAAACGTACGTACTGCTATAACCTATTGAATTTGTGTTGCTTAACT
>NC_142933.1:73073102-73105602 GCF_046866305.1 Octopus bimaculoides
ATACATACATACACACACACACACACACACACACACACACACACACACACACACACACATATATATATATATATATATATATATATATGCGTTTGTGCGTATAGAGAAACATTAATAAAGACATGAATGTCTTGTGAGCAGAGGAAGCCCAGATAAAATAATCATTTCCGGACACAGGAGGTCTAACGTAAATGTTACAATAGTGCTACTAAAGATCGATCAGTACATTAATTCCTCAAATATTGACCAACCTATTGATTAATCTAAGGATTACAGGCATTACTCATTTTTTTGTTACCGATAAATTGTTTTTGTTGTTATTTGATTTGTTATCTACAGTTCTAAGGTATATGTAACAAAAGAAATCTTTTTACCAGAGCAGACATTGCAGTTAATTGTGTAGCCAACATTCGGGTCAAGTCTATGCAATTAGGACTGAGATTTAAAAAGATTTTCTGCATTGTTAGTATTTGAACGAAATGCTTTAACAATAAAATTCAATTTCACCTAATTTATTCAGCATCTTCAGGTGCTGAAAACTATTTTCGTAAAAGGGAATTAATTATATTTGAAAGTAAACTAAAAGATCAAAATCTACATTTTATTGATCTTTTATTTTGTATTATGGAGAGACAGATTTTGGTAAAATGTTTCATTCCTAAACTAAATTCAATTACCAGAACGTGTTTTCTTGAACAAAGTTGATATACAAGTTTGTGTTAGTTGACTGTATGAGGCGGTGACCTGGCAGAATCGTTACAGCACCGGGAAAAATACTTAGCAATATTTCTTCCGACTAAGCATCTTGTGTTCAAATTCTACTGTGGTCGACTTTGCCTTTCATGACTTTCGAGCTTGATAAGGTAAATAGCGAAATTTCAGACCTTGTAGAAAGAATTATTTGTTTTTTATCTCGGGCAGTAGATTAGCGGATAAAATAGTTTTTGATATTTGTTCCGACTCTTAACCTTCTGAGTTCAGATCTTGTCGTGGTCAACATATATATATATATATATGTATACATACACTTCATGCGCACTCACACACACACACACATTACATAAAACCGATGTGCTACAACGGAAAGAAAATTGGCTTCAAATAGACATAAAAAATGAGGTTTTCGTTTTGGCACAAGAGACTTAATTAAATGAGACAGGTTGCCTTAATTTCGAAACTGCTGTCAAATCCGAATTGTCACTGTACAAACTACATGAGAATAATTGTATGCGGTTCTCGATGAAAAACGAAAAAAATAAAAAGAATGAATTCGATGAGCCAATAAGCAGGTGGGTAATATTAATTATAGGAACACAATAACCATATTTCTGAAATAAGTTTGAATGTACTTTTCAGCAGAAAAAGTCTGGGCTCGTGAAAGCCAATTGGAAGGGGAAAAATTCATGGAAGTTCAGAGGAATATTATTAAAATTGAAGCTAAAGTTTCGATGGCATTATTTTAGTTAAATATTGAAACAAATGTACTTGAAACAAAAGTAGGGTGAACTACGTGGTCTCTAGACTTGATAGAAATAGCCAAATCTATCTCCATCATATCACACCTTACCATCTTAAAAGTGAATAACTATTTGATGATAGGATGGGACGGTACTGTTGAAATGCTGTTGATCATAAATCCGATTCATTAATACTGATTTGTGGGAAGATTGCAACAGGAAACCATTATCATGATTTAATTGTTACAGTAATTTCTTGCTAAGTTATAACAATATAAACTAGATAGCAGTTTCAAAATGTAATGTTTCGTCACGAAAGTTTCCTACTTAATCTAATATGATTCTTATATTATACTTGCCATGGAAAATCGAAATTTAGAAAAACATATATCCAAATGTTGCACGAAATGGAATATTATATATAATTCAATATATGCAATTTAGGAAAATATTGGTCTCAAATTTTGGCACATGGCTAGCAATTTAGGGAGATGGGGTAAGTTGATTACATCGGCTCCCAGTAATCAACCGGTACTTATTTTATTGACTCCGAAGGGATGACAGGCAAAGTCAACCTCAGCGGAATATAAACTCAGAGCATAAAGATGGACGAAATGCCGCTAACATTGTGCTAGTCGTACTAACAATTCAGCTAGTTCGCCGACTTCATGTAGGAAAGTGTTATAATAAAGAATAAACTCACAATATAAGATCAATTTCAAGGCGAGAACGAAAGAAAATTACACACTATATGTAGCCATTCAGATTTGGTAAAATTTGTTTGAATAACAATTTTTTATTTGTTGCAATTGAGGCTACAAAGATATTGATAAATATATAAATGGCAAAAGTAATAAAAAATCAATTATAAAATTAATTATCACTATTTCCTTTTGAACTTTTTCTCCAAATAAATTACTCAATGATATGATCAATAGCTATTGAGATATTTATCTATTTTTACTGATATAATTAATTGATATTTAGAAAAACTGCAGTGGCCAAGTTAATGCCGTGAAAGATTGCCGGTTGTAGAGTTCATATATTCGTACGAAGAGGGTCTTATGCTACGTCTGTTCTTATTGTAACAAATTTGCAAAGGAGCCTTTACGTGGTCATTCGATTAAATAAACATATCAACCAGATTCTCATCAAATATATTTGCTATTTATTTACATATTTCAGTTTTCGTCACCTTATCATTGAAACTCAAGTTGCATGTTTCAAATAACTAACCAAGAGTATATTTTTTAAAATATTTTATTATTTGTAAAGCAACTCTCCCCATAATATTTGCAATTAAACTTGCTATGTTTTGGTCCCTGAATTTACTTTTACTATCAACGATAAAACTCAGTCAACTGAGAATAAAGTATTTTGCTCAGAAACACCTTTCAAACTACATACTAGCATCTAAAAAGAAAAGTTAGGATAATACAATCCTGAATAAATTGAAGATGAAACAAGATGTCCATGAGCGGAACACATTTGCCATAGATATGCTTAATCAGTGCTGAATTGGGGCTCAAATACAACACCTGCAATTCAGCCCTTACATGATAGGGAACACTTAGTAATGAATATTTAGCGAGGATCTTACACTTCACTTATGTAAATAGCAGGTATGTTGCCGAATTGACGATTGCTTACAGTAATGATTTCCGATCCCTATATGAGTGTTACTTAAAATGAGCTCACAGCGTCTTGCCAACGAAATGACCTCCATGTGGTCACTCAATCTACTAGAAATAGCAGTTAAATTTCCTTCAAATCAAGCTCTAATGTCTTAAAAGCAGAATACATTGAATAATGCATTACTACATATTTTGTCTCTAGAAAGGACGGTATGGTCACTACTGGAATGATTTTGATCATAGATATGCTAAACCGGATCTGACTTATGACTAAACAACAAAACCAACTACACAGAAATGAAATGTTCGAGGAAATTATACCATTTTCATTCTTTACATAACTATTTAGCCGATAAATAGCTTAATATCTGATTGGTTGGTTTGAATTATCCTTTCCCTGACTCTGATAGGAGAGAATACTTGTTTTTACCTAGAGTCTGAACTGTAATTCGTGGAGTCTGAAAGGAATTGGTATAATTTTTATCAGAATTTTCAACATTATTTTACTTGATACAGCATAATATTCTGCATCTGCACATGTACAAGACAACTGGAATGTCGCTATGTAATCGTTTGGTCGGCTAATAATAATAATAGTAGTCAAACTTCTTTCAAATTCTGCCAAGGAAAAATGATAGATATACTATGGCTGAATAAACGATGGGGCGATTATTACCAGAACGTATTTGAACATATATCTGTTCCTTCAAGTCTTTGGACCAGATAAAAACAAGATTTGTGTACGCACATTATCAGCGAATTTTCTTCAATAATACCTTGCTCTCATATCAGTCAACTTTAGTTATTCCTCTGACACAGCAACCAGTCACAACTAACTCTTTGACACAACCGTCAGACTGTTCTCTTTCTTTTTATGGAATCTTCACACAGTTCCTATTTTTTTTCTTACGCAACCAAATGCTAGTTGTTGGCATCTTTTAACATTGTCTTGTTTACTTTTTGGTTATTTTTTTTTGGCGCTAGGACAGGCCATCTCAATAATTATCATGTGCTTTACGTGAGTTTTATCTAAAATTAGAGAATGCCTTTTGAAAGCGATATTCAAAATCTTAATACAGTTATTTTTTCTAGTTTTTCACAATTGTCCCTTTATTTCATCTGACTTCATGCTACACTAGATTTATTTAATCAACACTCCTCGACTTACACAAAACCATTGCAAAGAAAACATATTACTTTTTTGCTTTTGAGATAAATATTCACAATGTTTTTTTGATAGAGACAGATGGTAATGAATTGTTTATCTGTTTTCCTTGCATAGCTTCTGCAAGTCTGATTTAATTTTCACCCCTTTCAATTCCTAATACAATCTTGTATTGCTATTTGTTTCCCAGTGTTAGAATAGAACAAATCATCTTAGAGCGTTTGTTACAGCTCAGCCATCCATAGTATTCTTTTGCCAAAGCTATTACACACTGTACTTTCATGAGTTTATCTTTATTATGATAAGCATTAGTTCATATAACTCCAGCTGGTTTGTTTTACGGTCATCACTGAATCCTTTTTATTCACTCTAGATAGAACAATTTCTTCTTGTCCCTTCTCTTCACTCTTTCTTCTATTATTTATCTATTCATGCAACTCTAACCTTTATTTCCTTATATAAATATATCACATTTTTGATATCCACCCGTCTCCAGCTTTTCTTGTTATTTGCTTATCATACAGAGTTGAGAAAGCTCGTTCAGGAATCTCTTTAGTGATTCCTCTTCTCTGAACATTTCTGAGCTGAACCACATTCATCACATTCCAAGCCAGTTCATGTTTTTTTGTTTGTTTTTGTTTATTTTGTTTTTTGCTTTTTTTTACTTAGAGTTTTGTTAGCTAGTTATTGATTGAGCAAAGATTTCGAATACACTTGAATATTGTGTCGATCTTTTCACCTTTTTATTCCTTTTTCAAAATTGAATAATTTTATTATTTCTAAGACTATGTCTAATTTTTCTGTTTTCACTATTTTCTTCTTTTATAGCAATCTCTGTAAATTCCTTGACACCTATCATGCTCGTATGACATAATTAATTTGCAAAATAATTTTATTAGCTACTTCCATCTAAAAGCAATATTTTTAGTATATTTGGGGTCATCAATAAACAGATTATGTGTCATTTTGACATTTCTTTCTTCATATAGCTCAATCCTGTATCAGCTTGTTTCTCCAAGTTACATAACCAATACTAAATTCAAGAGAGTTTCCTGTACTTAGTAAATGCGGTTTGTTTGTTTTATGCTGTCTACAAATACATCCAGTGCCACCTAACATTTTATTGATATTACTCTTATCAAACCAGAGACATATACATTCATGATCCAATCGTTACACTTAATATTTTAGATTTTCTTATTCATTTCTGATTTTATCTATGACGTTTTATAATTTAGTAATTGCTCTACTATGTACTCATATTCATGGTTTCCATCGAAATATTGCTTGTATCTTTCAACAAACTGTTATTTTGTAATCCTTTTTATATATTCATTTTTTAATAAATAGAACTCCAATAATGCATATGTCTGATCTCAAATCCCTGAGCTGTTTGGTTCGCCTTGACCGTTATTATTTTCCATCCTAGCTTTACTTCCTTAATGCACTACGTTTCTGTACCTTAATTGGTCTAATGACTTATCAACATATAATTCATTAGCTTAATTGCTTGAAGTCTACAGCTATGTTTAAATCGTTCACCATTTCAATCTATTATAGATTAGTAATTTATTCCTACATTTATATATTTCATTCGCTGGCCTGGCAACAAATTAGATGCTAAACGTTGTGACATCCTTTAATTTACGGTATTATCTATTACATGCTCTCTGACAGTTGTTTGTTTCCCAGCTACAACCTTTTTTATTGCATAAACTAAATTGGTTATATTTTTAATAAAGCCTATGCCTACCTTTGATAAATAGTAAAACATGTTTAGCATATAAATATCTGAACTGAGTTATTGATAATACGACCGTAATATTCCGATTAGTCAATTCATTTAATAGCAAAGATTTTTTTTATAATGACTACTTTTTTGTCGGTTCACTCTCCAGTTATCACCAGATATCTTATTCCTGCACATAATATTAACTAAAAATCTCAATTTCAAAAGTGGGAGTAGCTATGAATCGATATTGATTCATTTATGTAATGTATTCTCTGTTTGAACTGTTAGCACTGCTTGAGTAAACCCATGAAACAATCAAAGGAATAGATAAGTTGATAAAACGATGTGTTCGACTGACATTTCTAGCTACTCAGCTTTTATTTAGTCTTCAAGTTTAGAACTTGATTCATATGATTCATGTTTTAAGGGTAACAAAGAGTTTGTATATGTATACGTGGTTGTTATATATATATTCGCCACACCACTGACAAAGTTGGCACTCTAAAACAAAAATGATAATCGTATTAAGTATGTACTTTAAATATTTTGTTCATTTTCTATCTGGACAATTTCTCTTTTTCTAATATCATATCCAGTTTTTATAGTAGTGACTAATAAACTTTGCTGTGGAGGCGCAATGGCCCAGTAGTTAGGGCAGCGGACTCGCGGTCATAGGATCGCGGTTTCGATTCCCAGACCGGGCGTTGTGAGTGTTTATTGAGCGAAAACACCTAAATCTCCACGAGGCTCCGGCAGGGGATGGTGGCGAACCCTGCTGTACTCTTTCACCACAACTTTCTCTCACTCTTACTTCCTGTTTCTGTTGTGCTTGTAATTCAAAGGGTCTGCCTTGTCACATTGTGTCACACTGAATATCCGCGAGAACTACGTTAAGGGTACACGTGTCTGTGGAGTGCTCAGCCACTTGCACGTTAATTTCACGAGCAGGCTGTTCCGTTGATTGGATCAACTGGAACCCTTGACGTCGTAAGTGACGGAGTGCCAACAACAACAATAAACTTTGCTACTGTAAATATTTACCCAATGAAACTAAAGAAAAGCTTCAATATCATTAATGGACATACTCAATATAACAACCACGTATCTATATACAAACTTTTTGTTACCCTTAAAACATGAATCATATGAATCAAGTTGAAGACTAAATAAAAGCTGAGCAGCCAAAAATGTCAGTTGAACACATCGTTTTATCGACTTACCTATTCCTTTGATTGTTTCATGGGTTTACTCAAGCAGTGCTAACAGTTCAAACAGAGAATACATTACATAAATTAATCAATATCGATTTTCAGAAGAAATATTTATTTGTGAAAACTAAAGAAATACATTAACATATATCTCTACTGTCCTTACCAGTCCGAGCCTAGGGTAAGAGCTTTTCCTCCACCGAAAAACATTTGTCACACTCAAAACACTCAGTTCTCCCAATAACACATAGAATAAGACACAGGAACATAAGAACAAAAGAGGCTATCATCATCAGTAAGACCACACATTAACAAGCGAATCGAGCAACACTCAGCCGGTTGGCTGTTATATCAATGTCATCCAGCACAGGTAAAACAGCCCTCTACCCCCACCCCCCGATACACACACAGACCCACACACACTCAGACCCACACACACACATCGACACATTGCAAAGCAGAAAAGCCAATTGACGATATAAAATATGCGAAAATTTGCCCAGGGAAGGATCTTAACATCGAAATAAAATATACATGTACAAACCACAATATTTTTTCTTTTAATTTGCATTCTTTATTCTTTTGGCTTTTCAAAATTAAAAAAAAACATTTTATATATACACATATATATGTGTGTGTGCGTAGATGCACACACGCACACACACACACACACACACACATACACACACACACACACACACACATACATATATATATATATATATATATATATATATATATATATATATATATATATATATATATAACGGAGGATGTCTGCCTCTGTGTGTTTGTATGTGGGTTTGCGCATCACGTCAACACCGTTTGTTCTATTTTCACCAAATTTGATACACATATGTATTTTAGTCGAAAGAGTGTTCCTGGTATTTAGATTTTTCAAATTTTGTTTACTTTGAGCACAAAACAGGAAAATCCGACTCAAAAAAGGCATTTCTGGGCTTATCTCCGGAACCATACACCCAAGTTTGCTCAAATTTAAAATAAACATGCGTTAGGCTCTCGGCCACAGGTTGCAAAATTATACAATTCTATCTCCCTTTGAGAGATAGAACAAATCAAATATATATAGATAAATTCACCGTCTACACATGCATCGGGACTCAAGGAAGGAACTCCGATAATGCTGGTTAGGAATCTGGAACCACAGCGATTCTGTAATGGCACACGAATGGTTGTAAAAAAAAAATTCCCCTCATCCTAACGGAGGCGGACATTCCCTTTTCATTTCGGAGACTCCGGAGACTTTTCTGAAAAGGGGATGGAGAGTCTTATGATCGCTAAAGAGATGTGGAGCGGAGATTAAAGAGAGTGGTGAGGGTGGCGAAATTAGAGGCGAGTAAAAGGTTCGGGAAAAAGTTGAGTGAACATTTTGTAAAAAATAAAAAGATGTTTTGGAAAGAGGTACAGACTGTAACAAGGAGGGTTGGTAGAAGGGAAGAAAGGATGAAAGATGTAAATGGAAATTTGCTGAAAGGAAGTGAGGGTGCACAAAGGAGATGGGCAGAGTATTTTAGTGAGCTGTTAAATGTGGAGGATGTTAGGGAGGCAAGTATGGTGGCTGTGGGAGGAAAGAGAAGAATGCCTGTTGTTGGGGAATGGAACTATGGTGCAATTGGAAGGGAGAAGGTGAAGGAATCCTTGTGGAAGATTGCAAATCGGAGGGTGCCAGATATAGATGTGTGTACAGTAGAATGCTTAAAGAAAGGAGGAGTAACAGTGATTGAATGGTTAGTGGCACTTGTGAATGGTTGTAATATGGCTGGAAGAGTACCAAAGGACTGGTGCAGTGCCTGTATAGTGTCACTGTGCAAGGGGGATGGGGATAAGTGTGAGTTTGGAAATTTTAGGGGTACAAGTCTGTTGTGTGTGGTTGGTAAACTGTATGGGTAAAGAACCAGGCAGAGAGTGTACTAGGGGAGGAACAGTGCGGTTTTATGAGAGGAAGTGGGTGTGCAGATCAAATATTTGTTGTAAGGCAATGTGTGAGAAGTTTTGGGCAAAAAGGAGGGAGGTGTATTAGACCTTTATAGACCTACAGAGGGTATATGACCGTGTAGACATAGATGCAGTGTAACATGTGTTGCGATTGCATGAAGTAGAAGGTAGATTGTTGAGTGTTGTAAAATTTTTATAGAGAATGTAGGGCGTGCGTTAGGGTGGATGGCGAAGTAAGTGGTTTGATGTAAGTATGGGGTTAAGACATGGTTATGTGATGTCTCCTTGGCTGTTTAATTTATATATGGATGATGTGGTGAGAGAGGTAAATGCTAGATTCTTTAGTAGGAGAGCCCAAATGGTGGGAAAAATAGAGAAATTACAGGAGAGTCAGTTGTTTCAGAAAAGACGAATGTTGATGAGATTTGGTCGACTGAAGAGAATGGATGAGGAGCGGATGGTAAGGAAGATGATGAAGGCAGAAGTGGTAAGCAGCAGAACCAGAGGCAGACCTCGGTTTGTGTGGATGGATGAAATGAGGAAAGCTTTAGTGGTTAGAGGTGTAGGAGTGAGAGAGGCAAGGTAGTTTACAAATGATAGGAAATCTTGGAGAGTGTTTGTGGCTGGATGAGTGAAATTGATGTTGCATGATGCGGCGGGGGTAAACTAGCGGATGCTGTCGGGCCCCGCTGCTGATATCGGGCGTTGCATTCTACGCCTTGACCTGAGTATAGAACATGGCTCGCCTCTTTGAGCTGGGAAATGAATGGAACCCCTGATGTGTGTCTTGTGGTGAGCTCCTCCTAAAAAATGGGGAATAGGTCTAGGAGGGTGTGTGTACATATATATATATATATATATATATTCATTGAAAATACAGAGATGCCTATAATAGGACATCTGACCCGCTAGAAAGAGCAACAAAAGACTACATACCACAAAAATAAGGATAATTTCGAAATTATCCCTATTTTTGTGGTATGTAGTCTTTTGCTGCTCTTTCTAGCGGGTCAGATGTCCTGTTATAGGCATCTCTGTATTTTAAATGAATAATATATAGCCTATTGACTGATTTTTATTCTCGCTAGACCACTGGTGGTAAATAAAATTTCTAAAATTTTTGTTGCTGCCCTATAATTTATTAATACATATATACACACACATACTCACATATATTTTATGTGTGTGTGTGTGTGTGTGTGTGTGTGTGTGTGTGTGTGTGTGTAATTACGTTAAAAGCCATTTCAATTTTTCTGACACATCAAAGAAAAAACTTGTACATTTAGCATAGAGTCATGTGCAAAATAGAAAATTAAGACACAAGGAAACATCTAACCAAATATTTCTGTCAAATCGTCTTTTACAGTAAGTCAAATTGGTTTGCATATATAGTAACAAAAGTAACTCAGATTGTCATAAATATAACAACTGATATTGGTGTGCACATATGCAAAAGCAACGATATGAATTATCATACAAAGACGATATGTCAACAAATCTATACATCTATTCTACTTCTCTTTCATCTTCCTTCTGTATAAAAGTTATACACACACACACACACACACACAGACACACACATACACACACACACACACACACATATATATACATATGCATGTGTGTTTGTGTGCGTGAGTGTCCGTGTGTGTGCATTTCTAAGCGTGTGTAAGGCAGTATGTATTTAATTTTCGCTCCATGGTCTCGTGCAGTAATGTGAGTGCATGCTAGTGATCCAAATTTAATATGAAAGACAGTTAGGAATCGAAACAATTGTGGTGAATAGCTGACCGTTCATATGTGTAACGTCAGCCATTTATAACGGAGTGCTGCTGTCAATTAATTTTGATTATTTTTGGTTTATCAATTATAAGTTGTTTTGTGGGGTGGGGTAAATATATTTCGTTTATCAATAACATGTACGAATTGAGTTAAAGTCAGTTTCGACAGAATATATCTATAATCAGAATTGCTCTTCACTCGGGTGATTCTTACCTAGAACTATATTAGCCAATGTGTTTCTCACAATTTTTAAGCTCTAGAGTGTGATTTGAGGGAGACTTAGCTGCTATTTGTAACAAATCAAGCGGTCAGGCAATGGTTCCTTTATCATATACCCTTCTTACTATGGGCACAAGGCCTGAAATATTGGGGAAGGTGACTTGTCGCTTATATCAATCCCAGTGCTTAAATAATATTTATTTTTTCTAACCCGAAGGATGAAAGACATACTCGACCTCGGCGGAATGATCCTTCGTTATATATAATTGTTAATATATTTTTATATAAACTTCGTTGGTTCGTATCATTGAAAGTGTCAGCCATCATAGGCAGACGCTTCTATTGTTACAAACTTTTATTGATACGAACAACACTGACCTTTTGTTTAAGGTCGGTGTTGGATTGTATATTATGTGAAAGGTTGCATCATATGATTATTCGTTTGAGAACTTTCGGTCTATTTTCCTCAGCTTTGATGTTCGTTACAGATAGAAATATAACATCCTAATAGGTTTGTCTTCAATCGTCTTACTACCATACACACACGCGCTCACGCGAGCGTGTGTGTGTCTATGTGTGTGTGTGTGTGTGTATGTATGTGTGCGTGTGTGTGTGTGTGTGCATGTGTGTGCGTGTGTGTATGTGTGTGTGTGTGTGTGTGTGTGCGTGTGTGTGTTTGAGTGTCTGATATGTCTTTTCCAGAGCTAGACTAACGATTGACCTTGGAACTGCTTGTTACCGCTAAATAATTTGTTGCGTATTTTCGAGATGAATTGTTGTTGTTATTGCTTAACATACGCTCAGCATTATCGAGCAAAATCATGACCAAGGGTATTCATACAGTGGCCATCTTGTAATTATTTTTCACTCTGTTGTTTGTTGATGATACAGCACTGGTGGCGGATTCGGGACAGCAACTGAGGAGACTGGTGACAGAGTTTGGAAGAGTGTGTGAGAGGAGGAAAGTTGGAGTTACTTGGAGTTGTGAAAGGTATGCTGAGAGATAAAAGCTTGAGTATGAAAGCGAAAAGGGGTGTGTATGAGGGCGTGATTGCGCCGACAATGTTATATGGTGCATAGACGTGGGGGCTGAGAGAGGCGGAAAGGAGGCGATGAGATGTGTTTGAGATGCGTTCCATTATTTCATGACAGTATTTTGAGAAGTGAGGGGTCTTTATTAACTATTTCTAGCAGTCCAAGAGGTGGTATAGAGATTCCGTCGTTGATTCAGTTTATTTTAGAAGAAATACTTCTGTTGATAGTTTATTTAAATGTCTTTGCTGCTGGTCAATGTCCAGTTGGAGGACCTGACATGTATTTATCTGCCTTTCCTTAAAGCAGAAATGCTCTTTTATTTATTTTCCTCACCTTTGATCTTCATCGCTATTGATGGTATCACATATTTCAGTAACTCAAAATTATAATACTACTAATACCCGGATAGCATCGTAGTAATTAGAATAGCAAATGAAGTAGGTGTATAACGGATCCAGTTTCAATTCTTAGTATAGTTTAGAAATCAAAATACGACTGGAGACAAACCAATAAAAATCGTATCACCTTGTGAGGATTAGTTTGAAAAAGAAGTAAACGAAACCTCTCTCTGAAAATTACAAAGATTGTTGATGTTCACTGCATTCCTGAGAAAAAAATATACAATGCCCAGTATTTCCCACAAAACTTTGGTCTCTTCTCCAATACCTTGTCTTTAACCATATAACTGTTGCTTTTACTTAGTCCAATAATGGCACTGATCAAGAAAACCTTTAATCAAAGCTGTTCAAGCCGTGATAACTTTGCTCTTTTAGAATTAATTAGATATACTTTGTATTCTGTCTTTTTGAAAACACACGCTTCTAGAATTTGTTTTAAATTTTCGCGTAAAGTTGGCTATCATTTTAAGGAGTTTGAGTAACTGTTAACCTAACCCGTATGCGTTTGAAAAATGACGTGCAGTTTATCTTAGAGTGATTCTCAATGGTAGGATGAATGTTGATAATGGCAGTTTTAAAGAAAGGCTTTCTCTAAAACAGATGAATGGTATTTTAATTGTTACTGTTAATTGATTGTAAATTTCATACTGTAAGCCGTGCTCACTTTACAAAATTTACAACCTTCCTGTATCATATATCTGACGAATTTGTATCAACTTTTCAGGTGTGACGTAAGGTGACTGTGACAGTTATATTCTCGTCGTATGGTTTGTAATTTCAGTGAATAAATCAACTGTTGCACTGTTACTGGCATACTAATCACAACTTTTTGCATTTGTTTTTGGTCGTATAATGTATCTAACAGCGCACCCTTTACCTTGGGATGAAACGGACCGGAACACCTTTCTAACGTAAATCAAATTGTTTTGTGGACTGAAATAGCGTGTCAATAAGCCTTTAGCACTTGCATACGTCATTTCATTGCCATTTAGTGTATGATAAATTGCAGGAAAATACATACATACATACATACATACATACATACATACATATACGTCGTACGTGTGTTTGTGTGTGTGTGAATGTGCATGTGTAGTAGTAGTAGTAGTAGTAGTAGTAGTAGTAGTAGTAGTAGTAGAATCGCTCGTTTTCTGCAACCTCAAAACATATAACCTGTATAGTGTGGAAACTGTTCAAGCATGTGATATTGAAGCTTTCAAAGTGAAGATATTGAGTACTGACATTGATAGGATATCGTTGTTACCTTGTCGACATCTTGAAAAGTGTATGCAATTTTCAAAATTAATTAAATGAAAGATGCATCAATGAGGATAATGAGATATTTGAAGAAGAACCAAGTGTTGACTGAATTCCAGCACAGCCTATGTAGGCCTATACGAATGTATTAGAAGTATACCCGTGATCGAATACAATTCTTATGCGAATGCATTTTAAGAAACAAGGAACATTAATAATCTATGTTCTTCATACTTTATGTGATTTACGTATAATATCACATAACCCAACCCAATGTCGATATGATCGGTACCATTTAATATGATTACCAAATCGATGACATGAAGCTCTTGTACCCTTTTCATCCCATTTTTATTTTCTCCTCGGTGCGTTGGTGCGTTGTCCAGGAGTAAATTCCAATTTGACTGTTGCAAATCGAAATCTACAATGTTTCTCCATTCTCCTTCACAGATAGGACAATTGTATGCATGATCGTATGTTATATGTGTTTGTGTATGTGTGTATGTGTGCATGTGTTTGAGTATGTATTTGAGTGTGCTTTTGTGAGTACGCGTGTATGCGAGTGTGTATATAGGTAGGTTGCATGTATATATATATATATATATATATATATATATATATATATATATATATATATGGTATGTAGGCTTGTAGGTAATTATATACGGGATAAAAAATGGAGAAATGCAATTATTCGAGTAACAGTATTATGAAGAATTATACTCAATTCCTATTTAATAACGAATAAGCTGATAGAGTAAATTTTAACTGATTTCCGTATGGGTCTGGCATATAATGCAGAAGGAGAGAGCAACTGATTCTCTTTCTCTCTCGATTTCTATCTCTCTCTATCTCTCTCCCTCTCTCTTTTTATTTCGCACTTCTACATATATACAACGAAGAATTACATTTCAAGAAGCATTGTATTTCAAAACAAAAGAAATAAATAAATAAAACTTTACAGTCTGTTCGTAGTTGTTACATCGTATATGAAATGGTCAAAGCTATGTTGCTTAGAAGTCAGAGAGAATTAAATCAGATGGATAGAATGTTCAGACAGTTGTAAATCGAAATTTACAGTAGGTTGCGATTGCACTTCTTTGTCTGCCTTTAATCATAAGAGTATGTTGGAAATGGCAGCAAATGGAGGAGAGACGCAGATAAAGAAATTTTCAACGTTCTGCCTTGAGCCAAAGCAAAGAAAAAGAGATTAATTTTTGCAATTGATATACACAACATCTACACACAGACTAAATTCTTCAGTGAATTCGATGGACTGTTAATAGGGAGTTGACACGCATCTCTACTGCAGAAGCTTAAGACAGTGAAACGTACGTATACGTATATTAAAGAATGAATTATTAAAACTAAGTACTTTGCTCTATCGTGATTCTATATTGAGAAAATATTGTGTATGTTCAGTCCAAGGACACACTCCATTTTTCGCTCTCTCCTATTCTTTTCTACACCTTTGGGCAACAGGTTAAAATGCAGTCTACCTCACACACACACATAAGTACATCAACATTTCTGCTTTAAAAAGTGGTGACCTAGCAGAAACATTAGTACGCCTGGCGAAATGCTTAGTTATATTTCGTCTGTCTTTGAGCTCTGAGTCCAAATTCCGCCGAGGTCAACTTTGACTTAACCGGTCCCCCCCCCCCCCCGCTCCCCAAATATTTTGTGCCTTGTGTCTAGAGGAGAAAAGAACATTTCTGCTTTAAGGAAAGTCAGATAAATACACGTCATCAGGTCCTCCAACTGAACATTGACCAGCAGCAAAGACATTTAATCTTGAGCGAGCCACCAAAAAGAACAAAACTGCAGAAAATAAAAAGTAACCTTGCAATTTTATTCCTCTTTAATATGATATTCGTCTAATAAAAACTCTCTCACTAAGAACGCCGCACAGTTTTTACTGTTATATACATATTACAAATTTTACGATCAGACTATGAATTTTCCTTCGATAGATAATTTTTCATGAAATGTAGTTTTTGATACCAATAGGGTATTAATATAATAGTGCACAGAACTGAACTGAAGAAATTTGAGAAACAGGACGCGTATACATACATGCGGCAACGCTTCTTTATCACCTGATTTTATAATGGTAAGAAAAGAATTATGCGTTATCTGTAACAAGTCCATCCTTTCTTCGGTCTGTTAATTGTCAATCCGGCAAGGATCCTTATGTAGAAAATGTTTTATGTACCTCATAAACGCTTTCTATTTCTCTTTTTCTCATTGTCTTGGATTCTGTCACTTTCTATTTCCATTCACAGCTAGATTTTTATGTATTCTTTTTTACTTCTTTACATAGGAGGTCCTTCATATACATATCTTTAAACACACACACACACACACACACACACACACACACACACACACACACACACACACATATATATATATATATAATACATATGTGCTTGCGTGTGTGTTTGTGTGTGTGTGTGTGTGTGTGTGTGTGTGTGTGTGTGTGTGTAAATGCTTTCCCAAGTAAAATTGCACTTCGATTTTGAAGCTCTGGTGAAGTTGTAAGGTGATACACAAGCTTTTAGTTATGAGTGCATTGCATCCTATAGCAGAACAGTTGTAAGCTAACGCAGTTCAGGACATAATTTCTTATTCCTTTGTCATTTTAATTTCTTATTACTTCTTTGTACCCGACTAGCATATGTATATTGACTTCTGGCACCAGGTTATTGGTATCGCTATGCTGAAGCGTCTATTTGTATATCTGTAGGATTTGATCTATTCATCAAGCTGCTACTCTTCTCCCAACTGTTTCCTTCAACAACTACATATTTACGATTATCTCAAGTAGAGGACAAACGTTGAAAATAAAAGATAAAAAAACATTTGATAAAATCTTTTAATAATAAATGGAAATATCAATAATGATAAAAATAAAAAAATAATGATAATATGTTGCAACTGTTAATACTATAATTACTACTATTCTGATAGCCCGGGAATCTGAGGTCCAACTACCACTACTACTGCTACCCCCACCCTACTACTATTGCTGCTGCTGCTGCCACCTCTGCTGCTACTACACATAGATACAATTGCTACAGTAAAGGCAGTAATTGACAACGGCGATAGAAGACTGAAGAAGAGCCTGTTCACCGAAGAAGAGCCTATTCACCGAAGAAGATTACAAGTGAGCAATGGACTCCCTTGAAAGTCTTTCAACATGACAGAACATCGCTGAAGAAGGCCAGATCAAATAGTATAATTTTTTATGCGGCTGTCTATGTGAACAGCGCTGGAAATTGGTGTCACCCTTGCCTTGCATAGGCCTGTGTAACCTCTGAGTCTGTTAATATAATAATGACAAATAGTAAAAAAAATAAAAGCAATACTATCAGTGATGATGATGATGATGATGATGATGATGATGATGATGATGATGATGATGATGATGATGATAATAATAATAATAATAATAATAATAATAATAATAATAATAATTGTGAAAGCGGGTGGAGCCTCTCCGTGTCCTGATTAATGATAGATCTAATGATGGTGTCACAATAAAAACACTGGTAATTGTGCAACCTGATAATCGCTACCTCAAATGAGTGACGATGAAAAAAAAAAAAACATTGTGAATAACAGTGGTGATGAAACTGAAGCCATTGATGGTAACAGTGTTGCACCCGGCAGGCTCAGAGATTCTGGACCGGCTCCAGCCTGTCGATATCCAGAAAGGGGCCACCACGCACGGCGTAGATGGAGCAAGCAGATTAATGCTGTGGTCATGGAGTGTTACTACCTGAGAAACCTGGTAGATGAAAATGGTGCTCAAATTAGGGGTTACCGACAACGTGTGTATTGATCATTGGAGGGAAAAGGAATTGTTTCAACTCACGGAACAGAGACTATGTGATCAAGCTAGAGCAATAAGGAAAAATTGTTGGTTCACAGAAGTAGAGCTCAAAGCTATCAAAAAGCGGGTCTTGAAAAATAGCAGCAGAGATAACTATGAAAATACAGTTCTTACTAATAGAAGCAATCTCATAGCACAGGAAAGGAGCAGTGGTAGTTTACTTTATGAGAGACATATAGATCTCAAAGAAGACAATAAAACTAATGGTGACATGACAGATGAACAAAAGGCAATCTACGACAGAATAAAAGCAAGACTACAGGAAAACGATAACGACCTTATTTTATCAATGGAACAGAACAGTTGTAGTAGGAAATGCAGAGGTACCAAAGGCCAATTATTGATAGACAAAATGGTAATGCAAGAATGTAAGCTTAGATTGATATCGCAAAGCTTACGATATCATTCCATATTCGTGTATCCTTGAGTGCTTAGATATGTTTTGAATTGCAAGGAACGTAATATGTTTTCTGATGAGAAGTATGGCGGGTTGGAAAACTGAGTTGACATCGTGTGGACAAGGCTTGAGCACCCAGGGCATCGAGAGAGGGTTTTTCCAAGGAAATAGCTCATCTCCGTTGCTTTTTGTATTTTGCATGATCTTGGAGCTGAAGTAAGTGGATCTGAGATATCAGTTAAAGGCAAAAACTCAAAGAATCAACCATCTCCTCTTCCTGGATGATTTGAACCTGAATGGCAAGGACGAGACATACGTGAGTTCCTCAGTCAACATGGCGCACCGTTTTAGTGCTGATATTAAGATGGAATTCGGACTCAATAAATGTGGTATACAGACTCTAGAAAGAGGAAGGTACAGTCCCTGACACACTAGAGATCAACGAAATCATGTAGAAGCAAAGGAAAGTACAACTGAGGAAAGAACATATATATACTTACGCACGCGCGCATTTATAACTTTATCATATCTTCTTATCTTATAACTTACAACTTCTGCCTCTTATGTATTCCCTATACCCCATAACGGTATATTCCCCCAATCTTTATCAAAATTGTATTTCCCACAATTAGTCTCCTTCTAATTAATCCACATCGCTTCTCTATCTACAGCAGTTCCCTCAATATCACGAACTTGTAAATAATTTTATTCTGTCGCAGAAGAGAACTTCCTCCTGCGTTTCCATATCTAGTATGTCTTCGTACATTATTTCACAACTTAAAAAACGTGGCTGGTGCTGGTATGAATATTGTTACTGTTGCTATCTTTACTGTTTCATATACTTGCCTTTCTTCTCTAAATTTGTTATTATGATTTCTGCAGCAATATAATATATAATATCTATTTTACATTTTTAAATATTTTCCGAAGATTTAGATTCCAGATTGTAATTTATTCCATGAACAACGCTAGGCGGCATATCTTCAAAAAGCTTACAAATGAAAGTGCAAATTAGAATTCATTCCTCATCAGCTATTCTGATTGAATAATGTAATAGTTTAATCGTTGATATTGGTACTGTTGTTGTTGCTGTTGTTTCTAACGTCGTTACTTTATCTTCTCATATACATACCTTTTGTTTAATTGTCTTTATTATCAAATGTTGATTTCATATTTTCGTCGTACAATTCTTAAAAATAAAATTCAATTTAAATTTCACTTTAAAATTCTTTCTCCGTTCAACACTAGACAATATAGCTTGAAATAACCTTTACAATTTGAATTCAGATCACGATTAATTCCTCATTTGTTACTCTGTTTTAATTTGTAAATGGTTTAAATGCTTTATTCGTTCAATATCATTACCCCTAGAAAAATATTCCTGATTTAATTGCAAATTATAAGTTTTAAATTCTTTAAATTGTTTTTCATTACATTTTAATTTTATGGAGTTCTTCCCGATTTAATGACCCAACAATTATTTAGAATATATGGATGATGATTGTGGTAATAGCATATTTCTTAACAAATATGTATAACTTTTTTCTAGGACAGCATTTTAAGTGGATAATCGAATACATCGACCCCACTATTCAACTGGTACTTATTTCATTACACTCAAAAGAATGACATAATTTGAACTTAGAACGTGAAGACAGAGGGAATGTCGCTAAGCATTTTGTCCGGGGTGCTAATGATTCTGCCAGCTCACTGCCTTTCTTAATAATAATAATAATAATGATAATAATAATAATAATAATAATAATAATAATAATAATAATAATAATAATAATAATAATAATAATAATAAAAATAACAATGCTCTGATGTAGTAACAGACAGTGACTCTCATGGCTTCTGATCTTAACTGACTGGATGTGTTATCATGTACATTGTTTTGTCTCGGTATAAATGATGGGCTACAGCAAATATTCTGCTCAGTACAACAGATTTACTTGTCAATTGTTTGACCTTAACCAGTTGAGCATGTCCCTTAGTGCTGACGATATATGCGTCTCTGATCACGAGCAGAAGTAGGAGAGCATCATAGCCATGTGTCGAGAAGGATTCTTTGGCGTTTGGATAATTCACCTCTTGAAACATGAGTGTTTCGTTCAATATCCTTAAACAACCCTTATTCAGGGACCTTTTGAGCAGGATGGACCACTCGACCTAAACTGGGCTCCACTTGCAAGGTCATGTGCTGTTTATCTTGATATGAGATCATCATATCGCACACATATAGTTGTGATGCATGTGTCTGGTGTACCCTTATCAGATGGGTAGTCATGATGGGTATGCTGGGCTTCGTATATTTTACCTCAGTGTCGCTTTAATAGCATGCACTGCTCTCTCACTCAGCAACAACAGCAACAATAATAATAGTATAATCAATTTTAGAACTGTTCATTCACTCTAGTTGTTTGCGTCCTCTGCTTCACTTATTTACTCTTGTTTTTATGTGTGTATATTTTTTATTCATTATATACAGTAATTGGCTGCTCAGTGATTCTCACTGTTTGACAAAAGTGATTCTAATAATAATAGTACTGGTTCCTGATCTGGCTACACGGTCAATAATTTTGAGGAGAGACAATTAACCGATACCATCGACCGACCCCAGTGCTTGATACCTACATAATTTTATCAACCTCGAGAAGGATGAGAGGTGAAGTTGGCCGTGACAGAACTCGAATTTAGAATATTAAACTTGGGAACAAATATTAGAAAGCAATTTTTCCGACGCTGTAACGATTCTGCCTGATCAATAAACTTCAACTTAACCGTTTAGCATTCGGATTTCTCTATCAAATGCAATACTTAACTTATATTGTTTTGAATTAATCACGCATTGTCTTCTAGCTTCAAGATTTCAATAATATGATTGTTTATTTTCAGAATGTCATGAAGAGTAGGTGTGAGAGGCTGAATCTGGCCAGTTTGAACATAAAACAAGTAGAATATTTGGGCCAGATAAGGTCGGTTTAAATTCTTTCAAATATATATATATATATATATATTCGTAACTCATATCCTCCGACGCTACTCTATCTCTTTCTCTTTCCTTCCCCCCCCCTCATTCTTCCTCTGTACTACTACGTATCTCGCTTTACCCCTCTCGTTCTTCCCCTCTGTTACTACTACGTATCTCTTTTTCCCCCCTCGTTGTTCCTCTCTTTCTCTTTTCCTCTCGTTGCTCACCTATTCTTCTACTTCCTCCCTCTGTTTCTCTCTCTTCCCTTTACACCGGCATGGTCACATGCTTCCGGTCAATAATCCTTTCCCTCCTTGGCTTTCGCCAAGCAACGCACGCACCACTTTGTCCCTCTCGGGTCCGTGCCTCATCGCGTTCCTACACACATAATTTTTCTCGTCTGGCCGTAAAGCCTTTTCTGTTTGTTTTCCTGTCTTGTTTTTTGTCCGCCACTACATTCCTCCATGGCTAGATTTAATTTGCGTATACAAATTTAATCTGCGATCCATGGGACGAGCCGTTTTAGCGATGCGTCCTGCCCAAGCTCGTCGAAACGCCGGTGTTAAAACGTGGGTGGCTGATGAAGGAGATGTTCTCTATGTGGCTCGTGTGTTCTCGTCTACGTTTGTTTGCAATGTCCTGTACCCAGATATGCACCTATACATACAGGTGGATGTCGGTATGCACATACCTGTACGTATATATGCATATACTCATTTACTATTTGTTTATATATATACATTAACTTATCATTTGAGTTTACATTGCTGTATTCTCTCTTCTTTTTCTCTGCACTCTCATTTTGTTGAACTTACGTCTCCCCATTCAATGAAAGACTACAGGCAGGATTTGCACACTGTCAATGACAGGGTACTACTCTTCGTCATGATTATCTCGTAGCTTACTGATTCAACTGTTTGTGATAGTTTTCATTTGATAAGAAAAGTGGTGTGTAATTCTGTGGCACTAATAGCTTCATCATGATAAAGTTTTATTGAAGAAGGCGGCATGGTTTCGAAATAGTTATGATAGGATCTTAGCTTCACACTTTATTTATTGACACTAGAGAAACCGAAGTTGGTATTATTTTATAAAACTCCTTTTCGGCTTTGTATGAGATTCCATAGAAGCTAAGAAATTTTTTTAAATAGTAAAAGACAGTGATTTAATTATCAGACAATACACAAGCATTGTTCTGCACAATGTCCTGAATATCGCGTGGTCAACACAATTTAATTTTAATTCATGAAACATATGAAACTTTTGATTGGCACTTCTTTAATTACATTCATAATTTACAATCTAAAACTAAATTAGATAATCTAAAACTAAATTTTAACATTGATTATATCTTTGTTAGGAATATTTTATGTAGCAGATTAATTTTCTGGATAAGACAGTAACCCCATATATGATAAAACGGTATATATATCTGTAAATTTACGTTTTATCTACCAAAGAATATTTATAACATATATTGCACTACGTCATATGCTCTTTGTATTGAAATTATTGTATTGAAATTGGCTATACTGCATCCGAAGAAACTGAAGGACGATTGAATTAACTTACCGCGCGATAAATGGATAGATTTGTTTTAAAATACTGTTCTAATAAAGAGGGGAAAACGCACAGAGCCAATAAATTTTGTCAAAGAGTATTTGATGTTTTCGAAATGATCACAGTTTTTGTTTCACATTTAACATTAGCCATTATTGTAAAGCTGTGGATTTTTTTCAACAGTTTTCATATATCAGTTTAGGAATTATTGCAGTTTAACATGTATCTCTAATCTCGGAAATTGCCTATAAAACATTAATGACGTTCCATAGGAGAACAAGTTGAATAGAAATTGGTGCTTCAGGTTGAAGTGAATAAATCTATATACACAGAATTTTTATTAATTGACACAGCTTTATAAATTATTGTATAGATCTTTGAAAAATCTCCCTAAACATTTAAAATTATTATTCATAAAGTAAAATATATTGAAAAGAATTTTTTTTATATTTCGATCACAAAATCTGCACTTGATTACACTACATTCTTTAAAATATTGTTTATTGATATCATAATAATGTTTTTGCAGTTAGAATCTATTACATTTGGTTTGAGATGTTATTTCAGAAGCCAGTAACAGAGTTCTTTTTATTCGTACATTCAAACATATTAATGAAATAGACCTAGCATAGTTCAACTTCACTTTAATACAGAATTATGGAAACTTTCCGATAAAACATTCATACTCAATTACAACTGAAAGCTATAAATTTCTTTTCGGTTTTCATGCTCAATGATGTTGCCAACTGGTGTTGAATTACAATTCAACTTTGATCACTCTTTAGAAAAGTAAAATGGAATTTTATCATCTGTGGACAATACAGCAATTATTAAACATTAAAAGCGTAAAGTGTTCTGAAGAAAAGTAGACCACCATTTTTATGTAATTTTATATGTAAATATGAGTATATTTTTATGTAAACTTCGTAGTTGATATAATTGTCTATATCAAAATATTGATTATGTCAAAATACATATGATGTTTTAGAGATTTGGCATTGATTTCATTGTGTTTTTCTTAAAAAGATATGCTTATTCTTTCTATTTTTCTAAAGATTTGTCGTTCTCAAATCATCTCATTTCTATTTTTATTTTCGTTTGAGTAGTCAGTATCGTGGTTTGCATAATTTATTTGCTTAAAAAATAAATATGATTGAGCTTTAGTTTGAGGGAAGCATATCAATAATACCAGGGCTCTAGAATGATACACCAATAACGAGAAAAATTTTGGAGAAGTTTATTACAGGATGGCAAAACAAAATAAGATAAAACAAGAAAAGGTATAGGCATCCAACTGAGTTTAGGCAGGGTGCATATTGTAACAGACACTATTATAGTACTGGTGAAATAGGCATCGAGAAAATATGTAGTTAAGGCCTTAAATGCACACTTGATAAGTATGTTCCCTCATCAGCCAACGAACTGGTTAATCAGTATTATTTATATAGTGCATTTATGTTTTCTAGACAGTCTCTGAAATTTTATGGGCGAAATAGTTATTCGCTTGTAATAGATGTATTTCGCTTAATAAAAAATTCTGATAAGGAGTGTTGTTGCTGAAATTGTGATAATATTCAGTATCCGTTACTATCGTAAACATTGAGGTAGTGGAGAGTATCTCTAAAACTGTGATATATATTTCTGTAAATATAAATGATTTGTAGAATAGCATTGACTCTTTCAATCATCTAGAATTATTCTTCCAATGCAGTTAAATATGATTAAATTATCATGTCTCGGTTGTAGTATCTCTGAAAGTCTTCTTTACTAAGAATATAATGATTTTAAATATGTACTTAGCTTTCATGTATGTGACAGTATCAAACGACCAAAAGTGAAAACAAATATTTCTTAATATAGGCAATAGATCAGAAATCATAGGAATTTTAACCGACTAGTACGTTTTTGTTGATATCAGAAAAAATAAAAGGCAAATTCGACATCATATGCATTTAAACACAAAGTACTGTAAATAAATTTTGCAAAATATGTAAGTTTTATCTATTCTAAATATGTAAGCATTATCTATTCTTCCAAATCACTGTTCCAGCAATTCGGTAATTTGAAAAATAAGTATAAGAAAACAAATTTTAAGAGAGAGTGTTACAAATGATTGCGTTGGGATATTATTGAATCTGGCTTGTTTCAGTGACGAGAGAATTTGGTATGCTTAGTCACTCCGAATAAAGATGAAATAAATGGAGTTAGATGAAGTGTCATTCAGAAAGTTTGATATTTATGACGAATAGAATTGATGAGGTTATATGGTTTGATATTAGGTTAAATCCATTGATGTTGATGGAGAATCAGATCAGAAGCATCACAGAACTATACATTACATTCATGTTCTAGTATTAGGCATAACTGCGTTGAACTCAAACGTGAGACGGACAAAACTGAACACTTTGAATATTTAGTCCAGTTCTTAAATGTTTATCCTACATTTACAAAGCTACAACTTCAATCTACAATTACTAGAGGTATTGTATTCGTGAATTTACCGTAAAACTATTTTGTAAAATCCTTATCTGTTTTACCGCACCGTGCAAAGCAGATAACAATATTGTTAGGCATTGATTAATTTGGAAATTGATATTTTCTTATAGAATTCTAATGATTATAGAATTATGATGTTTAATTTCATCCCTTTTTCTCAGAAACGTTGTAACGTATAATTTTGCTTAAAGCTTTTATATAAAGACAAAAAATACTGTCAGAAAGTTACACCATTTTATGCTACGCTGTAATGTTAAAATAATTTCACTAATAATCGTTCTGAAATGCAATTTTGCATTTTCACGCATAGCAGAACCAGAACACTTTAAGAATTGAACTAACTCATTGCGTTTATATTGAAGGACTTGAAAGTGAAAGGTTTATTAGTGTCGTGAAATCTCAAGACCTTTAGCAAGAACTTTTTCGGTTAAATCACCAGTCAGTTAAATCACCAGGAATTCTACCTATTCATCCTCTCTGATCTTGAATGCAAATGTATTTTGGTATTGAGTGATTGAAACCCTCTTCCTTGGCTTGTTTCTTCGCGCCTTTAACCAAACCAAATCTCACCACTGCTAAACCAAAAGTGATTTTCTAGCACTTGTAAGACAGCAATACAGCAAAATAATACTGTGTATAAAATCTGGAGAATGACACCCAACACAACCAACTAGGAAATTCATATTCACCATCGCAACGTCTACCATCAGAAAAGAAAAACGAATGACTTCTTCAAACTTTGCACAGCCTAAAAGCAAAAGGAAACTCTTCTGTTCGCTTATCGAGAAGTTTACCAGTTTTGTAGAATTCTTCTTTATACCATCACATAAAATTGTTGGCTAAGTTAATACTCATGTTCAAAAAAGTCTACCACATAAGCTTTTCGCTTCCTGTATCACGCATTAACAACTCAACAAAACCTTTTCTCAACTTCAACTTCACAACTTCACCATTATCTGCTGACATTGATGAACATGAATACAAATTGAGTAGTTCATAAAATGTTCACTCCTCAACACATTAGAAACTTCTTATATCACTCAATTTATCAAAACAATCAGCCCCTATATCCTATTTTCCCTAAAACTGTTAGCTCCTCAGCTGGTTGTCTCTCCTTGTATTTCTCTGTATTCAACCGGATTTACCAATCCTTTGAAAGCTCACTACCTTGTGTCTCCTTCATCAAAGGGAAGGAAATTTCTCTGTTCTGCCAACCAAAGATCTAAAACCGTCACTATTTCACATGTGATTAAATCATTTTTAAAAATTTCCCCATCGTTATTTTGAGTCGCTCTCCATCAGCAAGAAGTGAGTATGAGTTCTGTTGAACTAGTAACTTTTTATTCAAACCTCACTTCAAACCTCACTCTCAATTCTGAAACCTAACGTATGTCTCTTACACTCTTCCTTTCATACAATAATGACCTGTGCGTTGTCATTTCTAAATGTATACACCTTTATGCTGATAACATTGTATCCCAAAGTTCTAGGAATTCTCTGTAGCGCTGAAACCTGCTTAATATCTAATCAGCTTTTTACTTTTATAAACTCAAATAAAATACACATTAGAATACTACTCACATATACCAGACAATGCTACATCTAAATGTATACTAGATTTCAAAAGAAGTATACCTTACAAAGACTCACCCAATAAAGAACTTCAAACACTGAGTCATGTCATGGGAACTCTCTCCGTGCTCTGACCATTATTACATGAATACACCCGCTCCTAATCCTCCAGCTAGCTAGCTTTATACCCAGTGTGTCAAGGCCCACCTGTACCACCAGTCTATACTTTTTACGTTGAGCCCAGTGTGTCTCATTTCCTAGATACAGCATGATTTCAATGTTTCCTTCTGATAACTAGAAACCCCTCAGAATTTCTCACTCTTCAGTTTTTCCTCTATCGACAATATTTTCATTAGGCTATGATGTACTTACTTAAGTCATGACTGCACCTCTGTCTTTGGGTATCTGATTAAAAAGAATGGTATCTTCAAAGCAAGCTTTCAGCAGCGATTTTCAGCTTTCGGTTTTTAGATGCGGTTTAGATGAAATAAAGATCCATAATTTTTTCACAGATACAATGGCAAATTCGTTTTTTTAATATATATTTTCCGTATATTACCTTTTGCTAATTTTTTTTGTTCGTAATCACTGAGTTCTCTTTGACTGTAATATGAAGTCTTATATGAATATTTCAACCAAACCAATAACAATTTAAAAATTAAAGTCGCCTCTATAGATAGTCTCATTTGTCTATATGTCAGAACAAATAATAATATTATATGGTTAAAGGCAGTTACAATACGTTCCTTTACTCTCATATTATTAAAACTAACAAATATAATAAATGTAAATTGATTACAAAGATAAGCTGTCAGATATATTAGAGTCAACATCAGTTAGATATATATCCTTTTACAAGGTAAAAATTAATCATCTTGAACATAGATGCACAGAATGCAATAAGAAGCGTTAACAGACCAGCAATAAAAAGACTCGATATTTTGTTCGGCAACATAGCATGTCATGTTATTGCCTAACACGTCAGCAGTAATAAGATAACATATGTTGTTCAGAAACATTTCATTCTTTATTAGTGTTACCGATCAGAATTTGAAGGTAAATTGATAAAAATATGGATACAAATTCCTAATACTCTTAACTAGCTTGATTTACACCCTCTGCATCCCCCCCCGCCTCACCAGTTTATGCATTTAACGTCACCATCCTCTAGAAGAGCGTCTCATCTTGCAGATTCCGCAATAGACACTACTTTCAATTCTTCTTCCCGAGAACTACAACATACTGGAAATACTACACAGTTTGCTTTTCCTCTTGCAGACATCCGGCAATTTAATCTCAAGCAGATAAAGAGTTGAGGTTACACATTCATAACTGCCTTAATTTTCAGTTATTTGATATCATAGATCCCGGGCTTTCAACGTATTCATGAAATAACTGACAAGAAATTTTGGTATTTGGAAACAAACGTGCTATAGGTTAACACATCAATGAAGACGGTATATTATTATTATCATTATTATTATTATTATTATTATTATTATTATTATTATTATTATTATTATTATTATTATTATTATTATTATTATTATTACTACTACTACTACTACTCGAACACTTATTTTTATATTAAATTATATTATATTATCGAACCTCTGAGATAAATGGAACGTAAACAAACCAACACTGGTGCTCCAGCGGTGGGGAAAGCGAACACAAGCACACACAAATATACATGCACCCACACTTATACATACATATATATATATATATATATATATATATATATATATATATATATATGTATGTATGTATGTATGTATGTATGTATATTGGAAAAATTACGAAAAATACAGACGAAGACAGGTGGTGTAAACAAATGGATGTATTAGTTTAACGCTCGGGAATAGAGAAAGTCTTTGACGTTTCGAGCTACACTCTTAAACTGAAAGGAACACAGAAAGAAATAAGGAGAGAAACAAGGAGAAAAAAAATATAAATGTAGTGGTCAGCGATCTATCATGGCGAATATGTATATATATGTATGTATATATGTATGTATGTATCTAGATTCGGTAGATGGAACGTGTGTGGGTACCCTTTGCGTATAAATACATACAGACTATACATGTGCATGTATGTATATATATATATATATATATATATATATGCGTGTGTGTGTTTGTGTGTGTGTGTGCGTGTATACATATATATGTCATGTATATATATATAAATATATATATATACACGACAGGCATCCCCACACGCTCCAGCTATGAAATTCACTTGCAAGACATGGGTCGTCCGAGGCTGCAGTAGAAGACATTTGGTCAAAAGATTGTGCAATGGGACTGAACACGAAACCACGTGTCTGCAAAGTGAGCTTCTTAAGCACACAGCCATGTATATGCCTTACCAGAATATTCCTAAATGAAATGTTTAAAATTGGACGGAAAATTGTTGAAACGAGAAAATCTAAAGAAACATTGACGTGTGTGAAGATGTAGACAGGCAATTATGAGCTATTTTTAAAATAGTAATTGAAATTCAAAGAATTCGTAATTAATTACATTGAAAGAGTAACATTTAAAGAATTTGTTTGTTTCACATCAATTCATATATTTACACATCAAAAAGTTACTCGTAATTAAAGTCAATATTAATAAGGCACAGGTGTGGTTGTGTGGTAAGAAGATTGCTCTCCAACCATAAGATTCCAGGTTCAGTCCTACTTCGTGGCAAAGCTTGGGCAACTGTGAATTTGTTGACGGAAACTGAAAGCAATCCGTTATGTGTGTGTGTATGTGTGTATGCATGCATGCGTGTGTTTGTTTCCAACCGGTGTTGGTATGTTTAAGTCCTCATAACTTAGCAGTTTGATAAAAGAAACTGATAGAATAAGTGCCACACTTAAAGAAAATATAAGTACTAAGGTCGATTCATTCGACTAAAATTTCTTCAAAATTCTGCCCCAGCAAGCCGCAGTCTAATAATTGAATCAAGTAAAAGATAAAAGTTAGAATATACTATCTAAAGAACTATACCAAGGGAATTTTAACTGTAAACATATAAACCAAATAATATACATCAGGATCAAGCTTAATCAGTAATATGACGCAATCTGTCATAAAAATCCTTTAAACTACAGATTCAAGGTCAGAAATTTCGGGAAGCGGGCTAGTCGATCACATCGATTCTAGTGCTCAAGTGTTACTTTTTTCATCTACCCCGAAAAGATGAAAAGCAAAGTAGGCGGAATTTGAAGTCAGAACGTAAAAACGAACGCAATGGATTAAGCATTTTGTCCAGCGTTTCTGCCAGGTTGCTGGCTTCATTTGTCATAAAAACATATGTATTCACAAGTAATGACGTGTATATGGACGAGTAAATATAACGTTAAATAAGTATTCGCTGCAGCTTTTATTTTCTAGAAGATTTAGTGGTTAAGAAATATTAATGAGGTCGAGTGTCATAGTTATAAATGTCTTCCTAGATTTCTGTAAATTAAGAAATATTGCAATTTTTATTAGATAAAAAGATTTTTCGAGTTGTACTGTACAATCTTTGTAATCTATAACGGTATGCTGTTTGTCAATCTCAGAAAAACTAAAGATATCTAAACATTCGAAAGTTTTAAAACAGAAGATTAAGAACGAAACTAAATAATGTAAACTAAATAAACAAGTGCTTTAGTGCTTGGGGTAGTTCTACCACTCCATTGTTGGATATTGATTATTTGCATTAGCATCGGTTTAGGATTTGAAATCATAGAGATGAAAACTAAATAATAAAGCTACTTAGTTGAGAGCTCTAACACTTAAAATATTTTACAGAGTCGATGTTAGTAATTATTAATCACAAATATATTTTTCACTGCTGAAGACGTTTTAACTTTTCGAGGGTATATTTCACAAGACTAATTTCAGTGTTTGACTTCTATGACAGATGATTTTTGTCTTAACATGAGCTCGGCATTCTCAGTACACTGGGAGAAGGTGTAAAAATGCAATTTGACACCTACGCTGGCTTTCTGTTAGTAATTAATTAATAAATAATTAAGTTAATTCTGAAATTTTCATCAATTCAGAAGGAAAGTATTGTTTAACAAGCGGTGTCATAATTAGAAACTTTAAAACCATTTACAGAACATAATATACTTTTGTATTAGAGAGTGTTGACTGGGGAATTTCAGTGAATGCTGCTTAATAAATATTGTATTCAGCTGTTAGCTAATTGAAAACTGTTCAGTAACAAAACATGCCGTAACAATTTTACTTTCAGAATTGTCTTGTTCTAGGAAACCTGTAACTGAATGTGGAAGATATTTAGGTAACTGATCTATGCCCAATAATATTTAGTCAAGGATACTTTCTCGGGCAAAAACCGAATAAGTAGAAATAGAAATTGAATTAACAGAATGAAATTGTAATTGATAAAACGCACTTTAAATAAAGGCCCAAATGACATTAACTTGCATAGAGTAATTTGTCTATCTATCCATACGTATACGTCATACACATATATATGCGTGTTATCTCTCTCTCTCTCTCTCTCTCTCTCTCTTTATCCATCTATCTATTTATGCATGTATGTGTGTTAGTGTGTGTGTGTGTGTGTGTGCGCGCGTGCATACACACGAGTACACATAGAAGATATGTAATTAGGGAGTGATGGGTAAGCTAATATTTACAAAGTGAGATAATGCTCATAACAGCTGAATTAAAATTAAGTAATGGGATCAAATGAAAACTCAAACAAGAAACATTCAACAACTTATTAGATCCCAAAGAACATGCACTGAAAATCCAATATGCACTGAAAATCCAATATGCACTGAAAATTCAATCTTAAGTATATTGGTTAACCCTATAATGAGTTATCCACCGTTTTAAAGTTTAATAAAAGATATCAGCATGATATTAAGAAATTATCGAATGACCAGCTAGGACAACATACAAGGAAGTAATGAAACTTCAGGACAAAAGAGATATTTCCCCTTAATAGAAATGCTTCTCGTAAAATTTTATATTCGAAAGAAGTAAAATCTCAAATTAGCAGCGTATAAGGGATAAAATATTACACAAGTGTGAGAGAAGACGACCTTAAAAGCCGTTGTAGCAATTATATATATCCACCTTCAGCAATTACCAATAAAGAAAACAGAACACTTTTCTAAACATTTATGAAATTTAAAGTAAAGGTATTGTAACCATATCGATATGCCAACATAAACAGAGTAATACAATGCAACCAATGTACTACCGAAACATTTTAAATAAACAAATCAAGCAGATTTTATAAACAAAAGAAAAAAAATGGAGATGATATACAAAATGCCGTCACGAAAACAATTTCTACTTGGCAACGATAACAGCAAAATAGGTACTGATCAAGCTAGAACAAGACCACCCGGAAGCTTGCAACATGCTGATAGCAGCATTGAAAAGCATTGGAAATATGGTTATACCACCTGAGGAACGTCTGTCATGCATAAAATTAAAGTAATGGACAATCAAATTTAACGTGTGTGTTGTATTTATAAAAATGTAGTATTTATATACGCTTAAATATTTGCATGAGTGCATGTATATATACATATAGATAGAAACATTTGTGTGTGTATGTGTGTGTGTGTGTGTGTGTGTCTGTGTGTGTGTGTGTGTGTGTGTGTGTGTGTGTGTGTGTGTGTGTGTGTGTGTGTGTGTGTGTGTGTGTTTGGGTACGAATATGAAATGTATTGTATACGCTTTTAATAAACGTACAATATTGTCTTGCGGCGAAAAGTAGTCAAAGCTGTTTAAA